>NC_142800.1:80526207-80699467 GCF_049724085.1 Artemia sp. Qi Xiang Cuo
TTATATTATCATGAGAGCTCTTGATAAGTTAACATAACCTTTTCCGGCGAGTATGGTTAGGTTAGTCTCGATTAAGTTAGGTTCGGTTAAGTTAGGTTAGGTTAGCCCTTGTACGCTTCTATTTGGTTAGCTTAGGTTTGGTGAGAGACAGGCAAAAAGTTAGGTGTTTGATTAGGTTAGGTTAGGTTAGATTAAATTAGGTTAGGTTAAGTTAGGTTAGGTTAGGCAAGGTTAGCCTACGTACGCGCGCGTACGTAGGCTAACCTGCTAACCTAACTTAACCTAACCTAATTTAATCTAACCTAACCTAACCTAATGTGTGTTAAGTTTTGTGAGTGTGTGTGTGTGTGTGTGTGTATGTGGTTGTGCGTGTGTGTGTGAGTTTTTTTGTGTTCATGTGGATTTTTTTGTGTGTGTGTGTGTGTAATTTTGTGTGTGTTTTTTATTTTTTTTTCGTTTTGTTATTTTTTTTTGTTTGTTTTTGTGTAAGTTTTTTTTTTTTTTGGTTGTGTGTGTGTGTGTGTGTGTGTGTAAGTTTTTGTGTGCATGTAAGTTTTTGTGTGCATGTTATTTTTCTTGTGAATGTGTAAGTTTTTGTGTGTGTGTGTGTGTAAGTTTTTGTGTTTGTAAGTTTTGGCGTGCGTGTCTAAGCTTTTGTGTGTGTAAGTTTTGACGTGTGTGTGTAAGTTTTCATGTGTGTGTGTGTGTGTGTGTAAGTTTTTGTGTGCATGTAAGTTTTCGTGTTCATGTGTAAGTTTTTTTTTTGTGTGTGTGTGTGTGTGTGTAAGTTTTTGTGTGTGTGTAAGTTTTGGCGTGTGTGTGTGAGTTTTAGTGGGTGTGTTTTATTTTATGTGTGTGTGTAAGTTTTTGTGTGAATGTATGTTTTTTTGTGCATGTAAGTTTTTGCGTGTGGGTGTAAGTTTTTTTTTGTGTGTGTAAGTTTTGTGTGTCTAATATTTTGTGTGTGTGTGTTAGTTTTTGTTTGTGTTTGTTAGTTTGTGTGTTTTTGTGTGTGTGTGTGTGTATGTGTGTGTGTATGTATGTTTAATTTTGTGTGTGTGTGTGTGTGTGTGTGTGTTTGTATTTGTGTATTTTTTTGTGTGTGTGTAATTTTTGGCGTGTGTGTGTGAGTTTTCTTGCGTGTGTGTGTAAGTTTTGTGTGTGCATGTGTGTTTTTGTGTGCATGTATGTTTTTGTGTGCATGTAATTATTTGCGTGTGGGTGTATGTTTTTGTGTGTGTGTAAGTTTTTGTGTGTCTAAGCTTTTGTGTGTGTGTGTTAGTTTGTGTGTGTGTGTGTGTGTGTGTGTATGTGTTTTATTTTTAGTGTGTGTAAGTTTTGGCGTGTGTGTGTTTGTTTTGGTGTGTGTGTGCGTTCTTTTTGTGTTTGCATGTGTGTGTTTCAGTTTTTGTTTGTGTGTGTGTGCGAATTTTTGTTGTGTTTATGTGTTAGTTTTTGTGTGTGTGTGTGTGTGTATGTGTGTGTGTGTGTATAAGTGTGTGTTTGTGTGTAAGTTTTGTGTGTGTGTGTGTGTAAGTTTTTGTGTGTGTGTGTGTAAGTTTTTGTGTGCATGTAAGTTTTTGTGTGCATGTAAGTTTTTGCGTGTGGGTGTAAGTTTTGGTTTGGGCGTGTAAGTTTTTGTGTGTGTATGCGTTTGTGTGTGTGTGTTTTTTTTGTGTGTGTGTGTGTGTAAGTTTTTGTGTGTTTGTGTGTTTGTGTGTTATTTTTTGTTTGTGTAAGTTTTGTGTGTGTGTGTGTGTGTAAGTTTGTGTGTGTGTGTGTATGTGTAAGTTTTTGTGTGAATGTAAGTTTTTACGTGTGTGAGAAAGTTTTTGTGTGTGTGTGTGTGTGTGTAAGTTTTTGTGTGTCTAAGATTTTGTGTGTGTAAGTTTTGAAGTGTGTGTCAGTTAGTTTTAGCGTGTGTGTGTGTTTGTTTTTGTGTGGTTGCTAGTGTTATTGTGCTTGTGTTAGTTTGTGTGTGTGTGTGTGTGTGTGTGTGTGTGTGTGTGTGTAAGTTTTTTTGTGAGAGTAAGTTTGATTGTGTGTGTGTGTTTGTTTTTGTGTGTGTGTGTGTTAGTTTTTGTGAGTGTGTGTTAGTTTTTGTGTGCATGTAAGTTTTTGTGTGCATGTAAGTTTTTGTGTGTGTGTGTAAGTTTTTGTGTGTGCGTGTTAGTTTTTGTGTGTCTTTGCCTTTGTGTGTGTGTGTATGTTTTTTTTTTTATAAGCTTTTTTTTGTTTTTGTAAGTTTTTTTTGTGTGTGTGTGTAATTTTTTGTGTGTGTGTAATTGTTTTTGTGATTTTTATTTTTTGTGTGAATGTTATTTTTTGAGTGTGTGTGTAAGTGTTTGTGTGTGTGTGTGAGTTTTTGTGTGTGTAAGTTTTGGCTTGTGTGTGTAAGTTTGTGTGTGTGTGTGTGTGTTTTTTTTTGTGTGTCTGTGTGTGTGTGTGTGTTAGTTTTTGTGTGTGTGTGTGTGTTTGTTTGTGTGTGTGTGTCTAATTTTTTGTGTGTGTAAGTTTTGGCGTGTGTGTGTAAGTTTTAGTGTGTTTGTGTGTGTGTGTTAGTTTTTGTGAATGTGTATGAGTTTTTTTGTGTTCATGTGTTAGTTTTTGTGTATGTGTTTTTGTGTAATTTTGTTTGGGTGTGTTTATTTTTGTGCTTGTGTGTGTGTTTTTTGGTGTGTGTGTGTGTGTGTTTGTAATTTTTGTGTGTGTGTGTGTGTGTGTGTAAGTTTTTGTGTGCATGTAAGTTTTTGTGTGCATGTAAGTTTTCGTGTGCATGTGTAAGTTTTTGTGTGTGTGTGTGTGTGTGTGTGTGTGTGTGTGTGTGTGTGTGTGTGTGTGTAAGTGTGTTTGTGTTTGTGTGTGTGTGTGTGTAAGATTTTGAGTGTGTTTGTAAGTTTTCGTGTTTGTGTTTGTTATTTTTAGTTTTCTTTTTTTTTTTTATGTGTGTGGATTTTTTTGCGTTTGTTTGTAAGTTTTCGTGTGTGTGTGTGTGTGTGTATGTTTTGTGTGTGTGTGTGTGTGTGTGTGTGTGTGTCTGTTTTTGTGATTGTGTGTGAGATATTTTTTGTGTTAATTTGTTAGTTTTAGTGTGTGTGTGTAAGTTTTTGTGTGTGTGTAAGTTTTGGTGTGTGTGTGTGAGTTTTTGTGTTTTTGTGTGTGTAAGTTTTGTGTGTGTGTGTGTGTGTGTGTGTGTGTAAGTTTTTGTGTGAATGTTAGTTTTTGTGTGCATTTAAGTTTTCGTGTGGATGTGTAAGTTTTTGTGTGTGTGTGTGTGTGTGTTAGTTTTTGTGTGTGTATTTTTTTGCGTGTTTGTGTAATTTTTTGTGTGTGTGTGTGTGTTTTTGTTTTTTGTGTGTGTGTGTGTTTAATTTTTTGTGAGTGTGTGTGTGAGTTTTTTGTGTTCATGTGTAAGTTTGTGTGTGTGTGTGTGTGTGTGTGTTTGTTTTTTTGTGTGTGTTAGTTTTGGCTTGTGTGTGTGTTAGTTTTTGTGTGTTTGTGTGTGTAAGTTTTGTGTGTGTGTGTGTGTGTGTGTAATTTTTTGTGTGCTTGTAAGTTTTTTTGTGCATGTTAGTTTTCGTGTGTGTTAGTTTTGGAGTGTGTGTGTTTGTTTTGTTGTGTGTGTTAGTTTTAGTGTGTGTGTGTAAGTTTGTGTGTGTGTGTGTAAGTTTTTGTGTGTGTGTAAGTTTGTGTGTGCATGTCTGGTGACTGGGGGAGGACCTTTGGGGCCCAGGGAGGGCGTGGGGGTTTCCGATGGCGGGTGTGGTGTGTGTGGTGGGGGGGGAGCCGGGGGGACCTTGGGGGCCCGGGGGAGGGCCCTGGGGAGCCTTGGGGTGGGGTTGGAGTCCGTTGGGCCTGTGGCGGTCTGGGGGGGCCGTTGGGGGCCTGGAGGACATTTGGGGACCAGTGAAGGGCCTTTGGGACCCCGTTGGTCCTTTGGGAGCTCGATGGGACTTTGGGGGGCCCGGGGATGGCCTTTGTGGCACAGGGAGGGCTTTTGGAGGTCTGGTGGACCTTTGTGGACCGGGGGAGGGCCTTTGGGGCTCGGGTCTGGCCTGTTTGGGGTGTGGGGGCCCTTTGGGACCCCGTTGGTCCTTCGGGAGTCCGATGGACCTTTGGGTGCCGGGGGAAGGCCTTTGGGGGTCCGGGGGGCCAGTTGGGAGCCTGGGGGACCTTTGGGGGACCCGGGGATGGCCTTTGGGGGTCTGGGTGGGCCTTTGGGGGCTCCGGTGGCCCGTTGAGAGCTTGGGGGGCCGTTGGGGGGCGGGGGGAGGGCCTTGGGGGCACAGAGAGGACCTTTGGGGCACATGGAGGGCCTTTGGGGCATAGGGAGAGCAGTTGAGGGCTTGGGGGACATTTGGAGACCGGTGGAGGGCCTTTGGGATCCCGTTGGTCCTTCGGGAGCTCGATGGGCCTTTGGGGGCCCCGGGGTTGGCCTTTGGGGTTCTGGGTGGGCCTTGGGGGGCGCCGGTGGCCCTTTGAGCGCTTGGGGGCCTTTGCGGCCCGGGGGGGGCTTCCGGGGGGGTCCAGGGAGGGCAGTGGAGGGTTGGGGGGTCATTTGGGGACCCGTGGAGGGCCTGTGGGAACCCCATGGTCCTTCGGGAGCTCGATGGGGCTTGGGGGGTCCCGGGGATGGCCTTTGGGGGTCTGGGTGGGCCTTTGGGGGCTCCGGTGGCCCTTTGAGAGCTTGGGGGGCCTTTGAGGACCGGGGGGGCTTCCTTCGGGGCACAGGGAGGGCAGTTGAGGGCCTGGGGGACATTTGGGGACCGGTGGAGGGCCTTTGGGATCCCCTTGGTCCTTCGGGAGCTCGATGGGTCTTTGGGGGTCCCGGGGATGGCCTTTGGGGGTCTGGGTGGGCCTTTGAGGACCGGGGGCTTCCTTGGGGGTTGGGGGGGGGTATGAGAAGCCTTTGGGGTTGGGGTAGAGGACCTCACATCACTGTTAAAATACAACTTGTGTATTATAACGACCACACTCAAAACCTCTTCCAAAATCTCTTCAAAAATCACCTTTTAAAATGTCTCTAGCTGTTTCACCGAAATAGTTCCATAAAATAGCTAAAACGGTTTCGCCAAAATTAACCCTAAACGGAATTTCGGCATGTTCCTTTTGTTTGGCATCTCTGCGCCAATGCATTTCAAATTATTTGGAAACCTTTTCGCGCGCTAAGATCAATACGTCTGCTCGGAAACGATTCTCTTGTTAGAAACAACAAATTAGTTTCCCTTTCGTGAATCAATTCTCTATAGAACAACAAATTAATTCCCCTTTTGTGCCAATCAATCAATCATGACATCATGTGTGATCTAACTGTTTCTCGGTGACAATTCTCTTTGGAAATGCAAGGACATTAATTAACTTGACGTCATCTGTCAGACATTAATTAACTGTTTCCGGGAACCTCATAACATCTGGCTCGAATAACAATAACAAATACTATTTCTGGATCATAACATCTGGCTCGAATAACAATAGCAAATACTATTTCCGGATCATAACATTTGGCTTGAACAGGAAGGTAGTGTCATTAACTTTGCATCGAACGACAACAACATTGACCCCATTAACCACGTGTTCCCCATATGACTCTTTTCAACACAACAACAACATTGACCTTGACATTTGGCTCGAACAGGAAGGAAATGTCATTAACTGTTTCCCGGAACCTCATAACATCTGGCTCGAATAACAGTAACAAATACTATTTCCGTATCATAACATCTGCCTCAAACAGGAAGGAAATGTCATTAACTTTGCTTCGAACGACAACAGCATTTGGCTAGAATAACAATAACAACATTGACCTTGACATTTTGCCTCGAATAACAACAATAACATTGACCCCATTAACCACGTGTTCTCTCTAATGACTCTGTTCAAAACAACATTGACCTTGGCATTTTGCCTCGGAAACAATAACAACATTGACATTCGCTGAGGGCGTGCCAAAAACACACCTGGAGAAAGAGGTCATTGACCGATTACGCAATCATTCTCCCTAATGACTCTATGCCCATATAAGGAGTCCCGTCAGCATTAAACTAAATTGTAGGTGGCAGCAGGGGTGAGCGACACGATCAATAGGGTCATCTCTACTCATATATTTGAAGCAATTATTCTTTTTTCAGCAAATACGACTGAACTATTTTGGACGCATCATGGACCAATCACATATCGGCCAGTGAAGCTTGACATACAACAAGTTAAAAATTTTCTTGACATTTCCAAGGACATTGTCATATTTGACGTTCATGGAATAACAATCAATACAGACAAATACCCTGAAGTTAATGAAGAGCTTAAAGTATTTCTTAAAGAAGAATTCAATGGATATATGCTTCCTAGAAATTTAACTTGGGAAGCAACGCTTAACGATTTGTGGTTATATAGGAATGAACAGAAAAGGGCCGATAAAGGTGGTGTCATAATTACTTACAATAATGGTTATCTTGGAGATGATCCAATCCTTTGGGAGGCTGTAAACCATAAATGGGGAAATACAAATCAAGTTGATGACTTGAAACTATTTCTTGATGCAGTAATGGAACAATCGTCTCAAGGTAATTACCACTGTCCTTTATTCAATATTGGAATATAAAGTTTTTGTAGATTTAAGGTGTTATAGCTTGTTTTCGGAACATTGACGTATACTTATTGATGTTGATTTTGCTCTAATTTGGACTTGATTTTCGAATTATCGAATTGGATGTACTGTTTTGTCCTAGGTAACTGGATGGATGAGTAGGGTCTAGACCTTGTTCAAGTGCTCATTTATTTCAGTTACTAAAGTAGGAAGACTTTTTTTTTTTTTTTTTTTTTTTTTTTTTTTTTTTTTTTTTAGCCAAGTAATTACCGTAATAGATTATATGATTTCAGGTTGGATCTAGTGCTGGTTGAGGAATTGTTAAAAAAAATTTCCCCGACAGACCTTAACCCTGATCCAGGTTTTAACCTGAGACGGATAATTATTTTGGGACGTCATTTTATTTTTGGTTTTGGGTTGTTATTTGGTGTTATGGTTAATGGAAATGGGCTTGATTTTTGGATTTGATTTGGATTTTGTCTTGTTTGTCGTTTCAGTTTTTTACCTTGTTTTTAATAATAAATTCGAATACTAGTAAGATTCAAAGCGGTCTACCGGATATTAGTAGGTGTACCGGTCGTTATTTTCTCTGCCGAGACTCTTTCACCCCTAGGGCAATTGTACAAAGCACTTTATATAATAAAAAATTTCAATGTTTATTTCGGGGTCGGGTAAATTGTAAAACAAATAATATCATTTATCTGTTGGAATGTAAAATTTGTGGCTTACAATGTGTGGGGGAAAGTATTAATAACATATATGAGAGATTTTCGGGGCACAAAAGCACAATTAAAGGTAAAAAAACGAATAGCTATCTAATACAACATTGTAATAATTGTACCTGTTCTTGAACTAATTTAACTATTATGATTTTAGAAAATTTGGATTTAAATAATCTAACTAAAGAAAAGAAAAATATAAAATTACGTAAACGTGAAGATTATTGGATCCATGCCTTAGGTATTGCTTTTCCCTTTGTTTTGAATGATTGAGTTACAAAATATGGAGACATGTCTATTGTTGTTATTAATTGTATAAATGGTTAAATAGATTATCCATTAAATCCATTCTTCCATCCATTCTTTTAATCATTCCATCAAACATAAAAATTAACCAAGAGGGTATAGGAAAAAAAATAGAAAAAACAATATAGATTTAGATATCTATTTGAAGGAATTATGTAAACTATTTGAGTATAATGGTATGGCTAGCATAATAAAATGTTTAAATAAGTTATCAAAAAATAATTTAACAAAATTATTTTGGAACATAAATAATAAAACACCATGTAACTCAAAAATTAAACTAATTTATGATACAGTATGTATTTTAGCTAGAACTAAATGTATTTCGAAAGATAAAAAGTCTGATAAGACTGTTAATAAGGAGAAGAGATTATATTTATCTATAAATTTTAGAAGTAAACAAATAGAGGATATAAATTTACCTGACATTTTAAACCAGGTTGATGTGAAACAGGTCCTTCCTTGTAATTTAAAGTATAAGAATAAACCGATCATAACATATAAGTTTTCAAAAACAATAGGACAAATGATTTTTAATTATAATTTAATACTTAAGAATTTTTACACGGATAGTAATTGGAAACCTATTTGTAAGTGTGACCAATTGTTATCATTTGTTAATCCAACTTACGAACATATTATTACAGGTGATTTAGAAATAATAAAGCAAATTGAATTGCAGAATATATTATTATTATTATTATTATTATTATTATTTATTTTTAATCCACACTATACAGAGGTACAATACGCGGAGTATCACGAGGAAAAACACAAAAAATGCGACACAAGACAATATATAAATCAAAAATTACCAAATTACAGTGTAACACATAATAATTTAAAAGAAACGAGAGCAAAAAAAAATAACGTGAAAGGAGGGGTAAAAGAGGAAAAAAAAAACTGACAACTTGCAGAATCTAATAAGCAGGCATTAATATTATCATTATTGGATTTTTACTCACTCTTTACAAATCTAAATTGTAGAATGACCAAACAGAGAAAAACAACTAAACAAATAAAAGAAAAATAACATACGACTGAAAAAACCTGATAAGGCGAGGGTGCGGAGAAAAACGGATACAAGCAGTATTTGAAAGTTTTCTGTGTAGTGCTTCCAGTTTTTCAGTAATATTAGGAACAAGAAATTTATTAATAATTACCCGGTTTTTGGTCCAAGGTGGAAGAAACAACAAAAATTTACAAAATCTAAAATAATTAATCCAGATTCTTTTTAACCCATTTTTCGTAGGAAGAGAAAAAATTCCAGAAGAAAAAAGAATTGAATGGTCATGAAAAGTTGAGTAAGGCTTTACCAAGACGACTATATTATAATTAACTCTATTAGCAACAATATTAGCATATTCTAATTTAATTTTTGCACGAGTATCTGAGACTGTGCGCTGGCGCAAGCTCGGAAGACTATTAGTAATAGAAATACCGAGCCATCGAAGAGAATCTACGAAAGGGATAGTAAAGCCACTACAGCGAAGGGAAGTACTAGAAATATTATTAAAAAAAAGAAATTTACATTTATCTACATTAAGAGAAAGGCATTATATCTACATTAAATATAATAAAAATGGGGGCTAAGTTCCGTCTTTCAAATCATCTAAAACCCTCGAATGTGCTTAGTGGATTAAATAATGATCTAGAATTATTAATCGGCAATTGGTGCAAACAGGAGAAAATTAATTAAAATAGTTGTTGGAATTGGAAAAATTTAATTATTAATAAGGTTAGAAATAAGATATATAAGAGGACAAATAAACATGATAATGAGGTAGTTTTTTATAATTCTAAGATAAAACAAGCGATTGCTAATATAAAGAGGGATTTTGTAATTGTACCCATTGATAAAGAGAATAATAATTTTGCAATAATTTGTCAGAAGCTATATTGTGATATTTTAACAAAGGAGCTTAGTACAACAAATACTTATAAAAAGGTTCAAGATGTTAATAATAGTCTATTGATTGGAATAGAGGATTCACTTTGTAAAAAGTTTAAAATTAAGGTTAATGATAATGATAAAAATGTTCCGTTTTTATATTGGACGGCAAAATTTCATAAAAATCCCCGAAACCATGCTTTATTGCGGGTGCAGCAAGATGCCCGACCAGAGTTGCGGCTACTGACCTGTCGTGTATTTTAGGAGAAATCAAAAATAAATTTAAGGCATATTGCTCGGGAATTAAAAAAATTTCTTAGTTTAATCCATATTGGAGCGTTAATAATTCGCTGCAAGTAATAGACTCTCTTGCTTTAGTTTCAGCCAAAAGAGTGGATTCGTTTGATTTTCACTACATTATATACAAATTTACCCATTAATTTAGTATTTATAAATTTAAAAAAGATTATTAAGAAAGCTTTTCTTTTGTCTAATTTGCCGTTTTTAAAAATTGATACGCATAATAAGAAGGCGAGATGGACTAATTATTTTAATAGTACCACTAGTTCAAGATGTTATAGCCTAGATATGATTTTTGATCTACTAGAATTTGTTCTATTTAATACTTTTATAAAATTTAATGGTAATCTATATAATCAAAGCATTGGAATTCCTATGGGGGTGGGGGGTAATGCCAGTCCAGTTATAGCGGACCTATTTTTAAATTATTTAGAATATGATTATATGACGGATAAAAAGAATCCAAGTAACATAAAGTATTTGCTCTCAAATAATAAAAGATATTTAGATGACCTTCTGGTGATAAATTGTTCAAATTTTTTTAGAGATTTCAAGTAAAATATATCCACCAGAGTTAAAGGTGGAATCCAGTAATGGGAATGGCATTTATGACCATTTTCTAGATTTAGATATTAATGTTGCACCTAATAATACAATAATTTTTAAAATATATAATAAAACAGACAATTTTAATGTTAAAATAGTTAATTTTCCATTTCCAAACAGTAATATTCATTCAAATATAACATACTCATCGTATTTTTCCCAACTATTTAGATATTCAAGAATTTGTACTAATTACATCGATTTTAGAAACAGATGTAGGTTACTTAGCAAGAAGATAATCGTAAGAGGTTTTTCCGCCAATAAACTTGCTTGGCAATTTAAAAAGCTTTGTTTTCAGTATAATCAACTTTTACTTAAGTATAATAAGGGTTATCAAGATATCTTGAATGGTATTTTACAGTAACGTGTTGAAGGAATCTGGTTTATCTTCCCAGTAGTTTAGGGTTGGTTGCGACACATGTGGTAAAGATTGAAGTATGATATTTGGAAATTAATTCTTAGAATTTGAGTGAAAGTGAAATTGTTCCGGGGGGATGGCTAGTGCTATGTAACTATTTGGATTTAAATTGGCTGAAGGTTTGGCTCTCAGTGTTAATTGAAGGTTGGTTAAGGATGCTTGGAAAAAAATTTTCTGGGGTATATATATTTTTATGTTTTTGGGATATTTTGGATTTTGTTTTTGATTATTCCATACCTGTCACTACATAGGGGTATGCCAGATTATGGCATGGCGCGCTCATTTTGCCTGGGTAATGAAATTTAAGCGCCGAAACCCATTTAGGCAATGAGTTTTCATCTGATGAGCCCCGATATGTGGTGATCACCTGGGGAATATAAAGTTTTTGTAGATTTAAGGTGTTATAGCTTGGTTTCGGAACATTGACGTATATTTATTTATGTTGATTTTACTCTAATTTGGACTTGATTTTCGGATTATTAGAATGGATATACTGTTTTGTCCTAGGGAACTGGATGAATGAGTAAGGTCTAGAGCCTGTTCAAGTGCTCAATTATTTCAGTTACTATAGTAGGAAGACAGTTTTTTTTTTTAGCCAAGTAATTACCGTAATACATTATATAGGGTTAAATTAAGGTCTACCATTTATATTCCAAATGTTTCTTCTTTTTTCTTTGCAATAAAGATTACAAACGGAGTTGCAGAGTTTGGAAAATTGAACGCAAAGAAAATCCCCATCCGAAGACTGAAACTTAGGGAGTATAATATATTTTCTTTTGAATGAATATTGTCATTCGCTAAAGAAGGTATTTGCAATCTGGGAACATTAGCAATAACTCAAACATTTTCTGTGATAACTTGTATTAAATTTACTGTATTTTATTATTATAAGCGTTTATGTGCTATTTTATTACGTAATTACGGTAAATTATTATTGATCCATGATATTATTTTGTGGGTTTCTATCTAGCCTAATTTGGAACGTGCTTAGAAAACAAAATAAACAGTATCGGTTGGAGTCGTTGAGGGCAAACACCAGGTCTCATGGATAAATTTAATTTACAAGTTATAGTAGTAGTTCCAGTTAATGGGAGCAAAAAAATCACAGGTGCCACTACCCTAGACTGGCACTCTCAGAAATATATTCTGAGGCTGTATACTAAAGTATGAACTCCTCAAACGTTTTGACAGAAGGTCAGTTTTGACTTTCAGTTTTGTATTCTAGGGGTTCTATGAAGCCTGTTTTGGAACCAGCTTAGAAAGCAAAACATATAATCATGGTCGGATATCTTGAGGTCAAGTTTCAGGTCTCAGGGACAAGCTAAATTTACAAGTTATAGTGTTAATTCTGGGAATGGGAGCCATAAAATTACAGGTGGCATTCCCCTAGCCCTCCCTCAGAATTATATTATGAGGATGTATGCTGCAGAAGATGCCTTTTGACTTTCAGTTTTATATTCTAGGGGTTTTTATCGAGCCTCTTATGGAACACGCTTAGAGAACAAAATATATAGTCATGATCGGAGATATTGAGGGCAAATGCAAGGTCTCGGGGACAAATTTAATTTACAAGTTCTAGTAGTAGTTCTGGGTAATGGGAGCCAAAAGTTACAGGTGACATTCCCATAGCCCTCCATCAGAATTATGTTCTGAAACATTATACTAAAGTATGAACTCCTCAAACGTTTTGACAAAAGATCTCTTTTGAATTCAGTTTTATATTCTAGGGGTTCCTATCAAGCCTCTTTTGAAACGCGCTTAATAAAAAAAGCATATAGTCATGGCCGGAGATGTTGAGGGCAAAAACAAGGTTTCAGGGACAAATTTAATTTACAAACTATATTAGTATTTCTGGGTAATGGAAACCAAAACATTACAGGTGACATTCCCCTAGCCCTCTATCAAAATTATGTTCTGAGACAGTATACTAAAGTATGAACTCCTCAAACGTTTTGACAGAAGATCTCTTTTGAATTCAGTCTTATATTCTAGGGGGTTTCTATCGAGTCTGTTTTGGAACCTGCTTAGAAAACAAAACATACAGTCATGGTCAGAGATGTTGAGGGCAAATACAAGGTCTCAGGGACAAATTTAATTTACGAGTTATAGTTAGTAGTAGTTCTAGGAAATGGAAGCCAAAAAATTACATGTGGTATTTCCCTAGCCCTTTCAGAATTAGATTCTGAGACTGTATACTAAAGTATGAACCCTTCTAAATCCACAATAGTTTCAGTAAGTTTCCTTAAATCCCCTCCCCTTTTTCTTGCTCCTATTCCTCCTGAAACCTCTGTCACATCTCTTAAACTGCTTGGTGTTACAATTTCTTCCAATTTGAAATGGGATGCCCATATAAATAATATCCTACGACAAGCAAACTCCTCGCTTTCCCTCGTTAAACTTTTAAATAAATTCAGTTGCCCCCAATCACATTTACTATAAGTATATATTTCTTTTGTGCGTCCCATATTAGAGTATGCTTGTCCTGTCTGGCACCCTGGCCTCTCAAATGAAGCAACACAAAATATTGAAAATGTCCAAAAGAGAGCTCTAAGAATTATTTTTAAAGAGGGCAAGATACCATATTTGCATTTGTTAAATATTTCAGACCTAGAGACCCTCGAGAGACAAAGAAATAATTTGTGCCTCCGTTTTGGTAAGTTGGTACTTATGAACCCCCGTACTGCGAACCTTTTCCCTGATTACCATGTTCCTGATAGACATCGTCCTCCAAGAACTGCGTCCCAGCCTATCCCCACCTTATCTCCTATTCTTTGTACTACCTTGCGGTATAAGAAATCTTTTATCCCTTTTTTTACTGATATAATAAATAGTGGTTAATTTGTAGATAAATTTTGTCTTTTCTCTTATATAATAAAAGAAACAGCTCGTTTTTCTTCCTACTTTTTTTTTGTTCCCTATCTCCTTTTTATGTTGTTTTTTAAACATTTGTTAATGTGTATATTATTTATTCTTTCAGTTTTATCAGTTTTTATCTTTTTAACCAGTTGCCATTTTGCAGTTTTAATATAAGTGACAAAGGAATCAAATAGCATTCCGATATTTATTTATTTATTTATTTTTATTTTTTTGCATTGGTTGCCAATTTTTTAGTTGTTGTGCTTTTGTTATGATTTTCTTGATTGTTTGTTTTTTTATGGACTTCAAAATTCGAATTCGGCCCTTCAGGGCTTGTGATAGTAATTTCTCGAAATAAATATCTCTCTCTCTCTCTCTCATCTCCTCAAACTTTTGACAGAAGATGTCTTTGGATTCAATTTTATATTTTAAGGGTTTCTATCAAGCCTCTTTTGGAACGAGCTTAGAAAACAAAACATATAGTCATGGTCGGAGATGTTGAGGGCAAATGCAAGGTCTCAGGGACTAAATTAATTTAGAAGTTATAGTAGTAGTTCTGGGTAATGGGAGCCAAAAAATGACAGGTGACATTCCCCAAGCCCTTTATCAGAATTATATTCTGAGACTGTATACTAAAGTATGAACTCCTCAAACTTTTGACAGAAGATGTCTTTTGAATTCAGTTTCATATGCTACGGGTTTCTATCGAGCCTCTTTTGAAACGAGCTTAGAAAACAAAACATATAGTCATGGTCGGAGATGTTGAGGGTAAATACAAGGTCTCAGGGACTAATTTAATTTACAAGTTATAGCAGTAGTTCTGCGTAATGGGAGCCAAAAAATGACAGGTGACATTCCTTTAGCCCTCTATCAGAATTATATTCTGAGACTGCATACTAAAGCATGAACTCCTCAAACTTTTGACAGAAGATGTCTTTTGAATTCAGTTTTATATTCTAGGGGATTCTATTGAGCCTGTTTTGGAACGAGCTTAGAAAACAAAACATATAGTCATGGTCGGAGATGTTGAGGGCAAATACAAGGTCTCAGGGACTAATTTAATTTACAAGTTATAGTAGTAGTTCTGGGTAATGGGAGCCAAAAAAAGACAGGTGACATTCCCCTAGCCCTCTATCAGAGTTATATTCTGAGACTGTATACTAAAGTATGAACTCCTCAAACTTTTGACAGAAGATGCCTTTTGAATTCAGTTTTATATTCTAGGGATTTCTATCGAGCCTGTTTTGGAACGAGCTTAGAATTCAAAACATATAGTCATGGTCGGAGATGTTGAGACCAAATACAAGGTCTCAGGGACTAATTTAATCTACAAGCTATAGCAGTAGTTCTGGGTAATGGGAGCCAAAAAATGACAAGTGACATTCCCCTAGCCCTCTATCAGAATTATATTCTGAGACTGTATATTAGTGTTGAATTCACTCTATTTTGGACATAATTTTGGACTAATGGTTTAGATTTACTGTTTTTTCATAGATGATTGGATGGATGAGTAAGGTTGTAACTCATCCATCCAATCATCAAGTAAGACCTTGTTCAAGTGCTCATTTATCTCAGTTACTAAATTAGGAAGACAGTTTTTTTTACCAAGTGATTACCTGTATAGCCCTATATGATTTCAGGTTGGATCTAGTGCAGGTGGAGGACATCTATTTAATATTTCATGTCATGTTGTTATGTTCTAGACATAGTTATGTAAGTGTGTCTAAATGTTGTAGACGCAGTAATTTTTGGGGCTTTTTCTACAAAAAATCTGATTTGTCAACTGAAACTAGAATAATTCCTAAAAACTTTAAATAAAATAATTTTATTTAACTGCAAACTACAAAAATATTTATGGTGTCTTAGCAATAATTTTAGTTTTTTAATTCAAACCAGAAAAACACCAGAAAATTTTAAAATTAGTTCAGTTTTCCTTTTGTTTTAAGTGACAAAAACAATATTTAAAATAAAATCAATATTTTTACAAAGAACTTTTACCGTTATAAGAATGTTGTAGACATAGTTATGTAAAATGCAGTATATGCAGTAATTTTTGGCACTTTTTCCACAAAAAATTGATTTGTCAGCTGAAACTAGAATAATTCTTGAAAATTTTAAATAAAATAATTTTATTTAACTGCAAACTACAAAAATATTTATGGTGTCTGGGCAATAATTTTAGTGTTTTGATTAAAACCAGAAAAATAACTGAAAATTTTAAAATTAGTTTGGTTTTCCTTTTGCTTTAAGTGACTTGTTACGTCAAGATGAGATTCCAAAATATAGTCAAGCATATTTATCATATATATTCAACACAATGTCTGTAGGAAGGCCCAAAGAACGAAAATTTGCAGTTGCTGTTAGTATAAATGATGATTCTTTGGAACCAACACCTAAATTATCAAACGGGATAAGATGTGAAAATCGACAACTTGGACCATCAGTTGCGACAACACCAATACGGGCAGCTAAAGAAATGGCCAATGCTAACGTATATGAAGTAATCAAAATCCAAAAACGTGTCAAAGATGAAAATGAACAGCAGAGGCATGCGCGGTTAGAAGATAAACGAAAGCGAGGATTAGAGCGTATCAAAAAGGAAAAAGAAGAGCAAAGATACACGCGGTTAAAAGAACAGCGGCGTCATAATCTTCGTTACCAACAACGTGTGGCAAGAAACCAAGTACATACGTACAAAGATGCCATAAACTCAGTAAATATTACCTTTAAATCTTTGGGACCCTTCAGTGTTGCTTGTGTTCATTGTGGAGCCCTTCATTTTCCGGAGAAAAGAGTAGGAAACAAAGATAATTCGTTTAGAGATTGCTGCTTGCATGGTCGAATTGCAATGTCACCACCTTAATTTCCAAATGGATTGGTTTGCCTTTTCTTAGGACGTCACTTGCTCTCTGAAGAATTTAATAAACGTATTCGAAGCTTGAACTTGTGTTTTGCTCTAGCTTCATTCAACGTAAGCGATGATCGAACCATAAATTTTCGGAATATATTTAGCTTTAAAGTAGCTGGACAAATTTATCACAAAGTCAATTTAGCGGCACATCCGTCACAAACTACTGAAGGTGAAATTGATCCATTTTCATATGGTCAAATCTACTTTTTAGACCCCAATGAAGCTGTTGTGAAACGCCTCACACACCCTTTAAACTATGAGATCTCTCATAATCTAATGAATGTCTTGGAGGAAATATTGAGAGAATCAAACGACTATGACGAAGGTTACGATAAAATGCGAGAAGTGGAGGACGATTCAAACCAACTTGCTGCTTCACTTGTAAAATAGCCTCCAAACGTGCGGCTCATTTTGACTTTGCTAGATGGCGTTTATTATAGACGGTTTAACCATCCTGCATGTAATGAAGTATGCGATGTGCTTACTCTTAAGGTGTTATACGGCTTCTTAAAGACTTACCCTCAAAAAAGGATGCATTCGTTGGTGAAAAGGTTATACTACCGTCTTTAGTCGTCGGATCAACACGCTACTTTGCTGAATATTTTGAAGACGCCTTGGCTATTGTTAGTCGCCTTAGACCTTCAGATTTTTTATAACTGTGACTTGACTTGTAATCCTGATTGACCAGAATTTAAAGAAGCAGCAAGTATTAAACTTGATGATAACTCTATTATAAAACAGTCCTCTCAAGATCGTCCCGATCTCATTACTCGAATTACTAATTTGAAATTTGACGATATAATCAATGATATTAATAAGGATCAGATATTTGGAAAGGTAGCAGCAAATGTGTACACGCTTGAATTTCAAAAATATGGACTACCGAATATGCGTTTGCTATTAATCATGAGTCCTCAGAATTGAATCTATAATCCATTACAAATTGATGATCTTATTTCAGCTGAAATTCCAAATTCAAACGATCCATTATTAAGAGAATTAGTCTTAAAGTGAATGATTCATAATCCCTCTGGGAATTTAAATCCAAATGCAAGTTGTATGATTAATAAAAATGGAAAACTCCAGTGTCGCTTCAGTTTTCCAAAGCAAGAATTGGAACAAAATTCGAACTTTAGTGTAAAGAGTGAGGTATTGAAAAGGGGAAAAACCCCCTTATATACGTAATGAAATAATATGAATATAGAAGCTCGTTACGTAAGTTAATTCGTAAGTTACATACATTTATTACTAATAAAAACGTTAGTAAATAAAATGAAAAAGTTTTAGGGCCTTTTTCAAGTAACCGAAAAATTGGAGTTTTTTTTTAACTGAAAGTAAGTAGTGACATTAAAACTTAAAACCAGCAGAAATTATTCTGTGCATGAAAGGGGCTATCCCCTCCTCAACGCCCCGCTCCTTGTGCTAAAGTTTTTTTTAAATAGAGTTGTCAGAAAGAGTCAAACTTTAGCGTAAAGAGCAAGGCGTTGAGGAGGGGACAGCCCCTTTCATAAACGGAATAATTTCTGTTTCTTTTAAGTTTTAATGTCGCTCCTTACTTTCAGTTAAAAAAACTTGTTTTTTTATTTAATTTTTGAAAGTTTTTGAATAAATGCAGGTTATGATCTTGGCTCACAGTACATGAATAATTAAAACAAAATTTGCATATTAATTTACTTTTATTTGGTTAAATGGCTTTCTAAAAACTTGTTTTATTTTATTTACGAACGTTTTTATTAGTAATAAATATACATAACTTACGAATTAACTTACGTAACGAACTTCTATATTCACTTATTTTTAATACGTAAATTAGGGGGTTCACCCCCTAGTCAATAACTTGCTCTTTAAGCGAAAGTTTGAATTGTGTTCCTATTCTTTAAAAATGACCGCTTAATCACAAAGGCCGTTAATTAGAATAAATAGCTCTTATGAAAGTACTAAAAAATCTTTGGCTTAAAGAGTGAGGTATTGACTAGGGGGTGAACCCAATCATATATGTAATATTTTCTGTTCGTTTAAAGTTTTGATGTTGCTGCTGTTGCAGTTAAAAAACTTGTTTTTTATATTTAATTCCTGATCTTTTTTTAAATAATACTGGGAAGTCCGGCGTCCCCTTCATAGCAATGTCCCTTCCCCCATGAAAACTTCCTTCATGGAAAGATCCTCCTATATAACCCCCGCCCCCCCCCACTACCAGGAAAAATCTCCCCTGAAAACGTCTATACTGTATACTTCCCAATAACCAATACTATATGTTAAAATTGGGTAAAGTTCATAATTTTCAGCCCTCCTCCCAGGAACTTCGGGGGATTAAGTCATTCAATAAGACATACTTACAATATTTTCGAACATGCTGAAAAAAATGGATATCTCAAAATTTTGATCAGGTGACTTTGGGAAAAAAATGAGTGTGGGAGGAGGCCTAGTTGCCCTCCACTTTTTTTGGTCACTTAAAAAGGGCACTAGAACTTTTAATTTCCATTCCAATGAGCCCTCCCACGATATTCTTGGACCACTGGGTCGATACGATCTTTGCGTAACTTTTGATGGGTAGGATTAAACTTGATGAAACTTATATATTTGAAATCAGCATTAACATCCAATTCTTTTGATGTATCTATTTGTATCAAAATACCGTTTTCTAGAGTTTTGGTTACCATTGAGCCGGGTCCCAATAACCAATACTATATGTTAACATTGGGTAAAGTTCATAACTTGCAGCCCTCCTCCTGGGGGCTTCGAGGGATTAAGTCATCCTAAAAGACATAGTTATAATATTTTCAACCATGCTGAACAAAATGGCTATCTCAAAATTTTGATCGGGTGACTTTGGGAAAAAAATGAGCGTGGGAGGGGGTCTAGTTGCCCCCTATTTTTTTTTGGTCAGTTAAAAGGGCACTAAAAAGTTTGTTTTTTATTCGATTGAGCCATCCTGTCGTATGTAAGTACTGCGGGGTTAATACAACGACTCCTGGGAAAAAAAAAAAAAAAACAAATAAAAACGCACCCGTTATCTTTGTTCTGTCAAAGAATGCATAATTCCACATTTTTCTCGATAGGAGCTTCAAACCTCTACAGTAGGGTTCTCTGATACGCTGAATATGATGGTGTGATTTTCATTAAGGTTCTATAACTTTTAGGGGGTCTTTCGCCCTTTTTATGAAAATCAGCCAAATTTTCTCAGGCACGTAACTTTTGATAGGTAAGATTAAGCTTGAGGAAATTAATATATTTCAAATCAACACTAAAATCTAATTCATTTAATGTATTTATTGGCATCAAAATTCCGTTTATTAGAATTTCGGTTTCTATTGAGCTGAGTTGCTCTGTTCATACAGTTCGTTACCACGGACTGTTTGATAATCCTTGCTGTTTAAAATTTTCTGAGTTTTCTTTCATTTTGAATGTAAAGTTAGTTACTCTGTTTATTTGAGAATTTTTCCAATCAGTATAATTTGTACAAAAGAAGACAAAACTATGGGCTTAAAGGCATTAGCTAAAACTTCCAAACCTGTAGTACTCAATTCAGGAAATAAATTTTGGCCAACATGAAAAAAAATATTCTTATGTTTCCAAGTGTCTCCCATGTTTCTAATGATTAAGATTACAGTTGAAGTTGGAAAGCTTCAAATTTCATGTACATATTTTGCCATGCAAGCAACGCCTTTACTTTAACGAAAAACATTAGCAAAAAACAAAAAAAGTAGTGAAAACTAACAAAAGTAGTAGTAACCCCCCCCCTAAAAAAAAAAACTAACAACATTCTCAAAAAAACTAAGAAGAAAGTTTTTTAATAGCCAAGGTCGTAGCCATCTTTTAACATATAGATGTTCTCTATAATCATGACATTTAGATTTTAGATAAAGACTGGGGAGGAAGGGCGTCATAACAACTAACCGTCTGGAGCACTAACGTCATTTCGTCTACAAAATCCGTCATAACATCGACAAAAAATCTGTCAGAACCACTAACCGTCATAACATCTAAAATTTTTAAACTTTAGTTTTTTGGGGTTTAGGGGGAAAAGGTACCTAGATAAGGTTAGGTTACGTATCTAATATATGCTATGCTTTACCCCCACCCCCTGATGTGCAAATATATACAGCCGAAATTTGTTTCTAAACTATTATATACTTATTACTATTATATAAACTTGTACATTATTTTAGATGTTATGACGGTTAGTGGTTGTGACGGATTTTCCTTTTAGATGTTATAACGTTTAGTGCTTGTGACCGTTAGTCGAAACGGTAGTACCCCGACTGGGGATGGATTTTCTTCCGAACCACAGAGTACACTACTATAGAATAGCTGTTATTCAATACTTACCTAAATGCCTATTTTTAGTAAAAGTATACCATTAAAATTTTCAGATTTATTCAACTATGCTTGGTCGGCGATGTCACAGCTTACCCCTACCACTATAGACGTAATCGGTGATACGTTAAATGGTCTACGTGGAGCAGCAGATTTGGTGAACAGAAACGTGACTAAGTGGCTTCACGACGAATGGCTTGACAGGGCTACCATTGTGGCAATGGATTTCTTTTTGGGTAGTAATGTTGTTGACGTTTGCATTTTTGGAAATAAAATAAGATACGGTTATCTGGTTTGCCAAAGCTGAAACTGTCAAATTGGGTACTTGGGTCTGCCTAAAGGGTCATGGAAAATAGAAATTAAAAGCATAATTTGAAAGCAACCGCTAAATAATACAGAATGGCTGCACCAAACGAGCAAAACTTTTTGAGAACTACCAATGTCACCTTTCTGTCGAAGGTGGTTATACTTAATGCTGCTGCACCATCGGTGCAAGATGAAGATGTTGATCTTAATATAAGTGTAAATCCTTTGATACTCTTTCATAAAGATTACTTATTGGCACGATAAAAAAAAACTTATTGCTTTTTCTAGCTAATGTGTATTCTTGTTCAGGCTAACAAAGGGAGAAATAACTAGGATGTAGGATTCTTGTTTCCTACCTCTGAAGGGGGGGGGGGGTTAAAGCTATTGCCCTATCCTAAGAAATGGTCCATTCTTTTAAAGCTTCGAAGGGCTTTCGTTATGATTTAACGCTAAAAACTAAATTTTTATGCGAGATAAACTTCTCCGTCTACCGGAATATTTTGCTATTGACCTATCCTGAAAATAATCCATTCCTTTCAGGCTTCGAATAATCTTTTTCGTTAGTTTTGAAAGGATTGGAACATAAGTAGTCCTAAAGGACACTGTGTTTTACTCTTCAAGGGTCCTAATAAGGAGAAATATATGAGGGGAATAGGGCATTCTCTTCAGGAAAACAAACTAAAATCTTGTCTTGAAAATGTTTCGAATATGAATTTTTGACTCTATAGACCAATTAGTTCCACCTGCCCCCCCTGTTAGTTTTGAAGGCTTTTCAATATAATAGCGGTAACCTGGTGCCCTGTTAGAGCAATAGTTTGATGGAATATGCCACATCCTAAGAGAGAAATAGATACATAAGACATTCTTTTCAGGAAATAGCCAGAACCTTGTGTAGATTTTTTTTTGGGGGGGGGGGTGAGGTTAATAATGGGTCACCAGGCCCCATTAGTTTTGAAGGCTTTTCAATATAATAACGGATCCCCTGTCGTTAGATTAATATCCCTTTCACTGCTAAAAGTAATAAAAAAGTAAGTAAAAAGTAATTCTATTTTTCAAGTCGACATTATAATTGATGGTTACCTCACTAACCTCCTAGGAGCTTCGTTGGCTGACGACGACACCAATTATGAAGTACTGGCATGGGCCGAGAATTTGCTCAAGATCTGGCCAGACACAATCCCCCCCCCCTCGTTAAGACCTTTTTATAAACATAAGCTTTAAAGTTCTTCCAGCTCTTAACTGCTAGTAGTATGGACCCTCCAAGGTGTAAGCTCTCAATACATCCATAGGAGAGCGTTTTAGAAGTCCATTAGAATTATAGCCAGTAGTATGGGTCCAAATGGGTCTATATATATAAATAAAAAAAAACAAGTTTTTTTAACTGAAAGTAAGGAGCGACATTAAAACTTAAAACCAACAGAAATTATTCCGTATATGGAAGGGGATGTACCCTCCTCAACGCCTCGCTCTTTACGCTAAAGTTTTTTATTGTTTTAAAAAATAAAGTTATGACCCAGAGTCAAACTTTAGCGTAAAGAGCAAGGCGTTGAGGAAGGGACAGCCCCTTTCATATACGGAATAATTTCTGTTCGTTTTAAGTTTTAATGTCGCTCCTTACTTTCAGCTAAAAAAACTTGTTTTTTTATTTAATTTTTGAATAAATACAGGTTTTGATCTTGGCTCACCATACATGAATAATTAAAACAAAATTTGCATATTAATTTACTTTTATTTGGTTAAATGGCTTTCTCGAAACTTGTTTAATTTTATTTACGAACGTTTTTATTAGTAATAAATATACGTAACTTACGAATTAACTTACGTAACGAACTTCTATATTCATATATTTTTAATACGTATATTAGGGGGTTCGCCCCCTAGTCAATACCTTGATCTTTAAGTGAAAGTTCGAATTTTGTTCCAATTCTTTAAAAATGACCGCTTAATCACAAAAGCCGTTAATTAGAATAAATATAGTCTTATGAAAGTACTAAAAAAATCTTGGGCTTAAAGAGCGAGGTATTGACTAGGAGGTGAACCCAATCATATATGTAATAATTTCTGTTCGTTTAAAGTTTTGATGTTGCTGCTATTGCAGTTAAAAAACTTGTTTTTATATTTAATTTCTGATCTTTTTTAAATAATGCTGGGAAGTCCGGCGTCCTCTTCATAGCAATGTCCCTTCCCCCATGAAAACTTCCTTCGTGGAAAGATCCTTCCATATAACCCCCGACCCCCCCCCACCCCACTACCAGGAAAATCTCCCCTGAAATCGTCTGTATACTTCCCAATAACCAATACTATATGTTAATATTGGGTAAAGTTCATAACTTTCAGCCCTCCCCCCGGGAACTTCGGGGGATTAAGGCATCCTAATTTTTGCGTCACTATATTCATTTGCGTCACTAGTATCTCTATCAGTTGGTTTTACAGGGGCATATACTACTATAACTGATACCCTGAACTATTCAGTTATAAAATGAGCAATTAGTATTCTATTTGTTGGAACCCTTGGTCCCAGTTTAATCAGATAAATGTCCCTCCCAGATTCATTTCTTTGGTCCCCTTCATTATTTTCCTTCCTTAAGCAATAAATGTTAATTTTCCTATCATTTTTTGACGCCATTTTTGGGTCCTCTTAACTGCGTACGTGTTTAATTGACCACGAGGGAAAAAGTACGCAGTTAGGGAGATTGGCCAGTATATTAGGAGCCCTGGGATTGGCTGGAAAGAGTTTTTACCACCCCTAGTAACCCCACCACGTGCTGCAGTTAGCGGGCTGAGAAGAAAAGTCTATTTTTTAGTCAGTTCTTTTTATACAGCGTGAGTGTCAATACAGTAAGCCTTTTTTATGTACACTTTTAACTTTTCAGCTTAGGTCGAATCGAAAAGAGTTAATTAGAAATCTTATCGGTAAACTTTGGCTTTAAATGTGGCCATAGACCATCCGATCGCGTTAGTATAAAGGAGCCGTTGGAGTAACCGCGGAAATCCCACTAATTTGGGGCCAAAGAGGGATCTCCCCCACCAGTAATTATTATATTAACTCTTTGCGACTTTTTCGCCTTCAATAGTAGTGACCCATCACGAAAAGCCTCCAAAAAGTGATGGCAGCGAGATCAGGTCATATCAGTAAATCTGATAATTAAAAGAATTCCGCGTGTACTAAGAGACGATTAATTTGGCCTAGACAGTAGCCTATTGTGGTGGCATATAAAAAGACAACAATACGCAATCAATTAATAAGAAGGTCTATAATGGGCTATAGCCTTGTTAGACAAAAATAAAAAAGAATAACGTGAAATTAATGAGTTGAGTCTACAGTGGGGGAATCTCCGTATTTAAAAGAATTAGAGGGTTTAAGGACAGATGAGAGAACGTTGAAAGTTGGGTTATTATTTGAGTGAAGTGGAGGACTTAGATATAATCTTCAGTGACGAAGGTTATAAGAGCATTGAGGACGGCAAATCAGGAGGATTTGTCAGTTTGAGCGCATATTGGACAAGGAAGGTGGGAGGCACCTGTCCTATTGAGTAATCTGCCCAGGAGGAGATTATATTTGGAATACGAGTATCCAGGGAGGATACGTGATTTGTTTTACAGGGTAGTTCCCCTGTTTGAGTTTAGTCCAGCTAATTCACTAGTGAAATATTCGCGCGGTTTTTCTGATTATTTTCTTGTCCAACCCCCTGTTAATTATTTTTTCGGAGATATAATTCACTCGCGTAAAACTGCTTGTTGAGAAAGAAGTCGTTATTCCCTAATTAAGTCTAGACATTCCGGTTATGTGAAAAATTGCTGAATCTCATTACACGGAGCTGATAATTCACAATAGTAATTGCATATCATAATTTTTGCGTGACAGTTTTGAACTTACCAAGATTGCCTAATTGAATAAGAGATATTATAATCGGAAAGAAGTATACGCGATAAAATGAGGGGGCACGAAAAAAACTTAGGAAGGATATATGAAAAAACAAAACAAACTTAGCCCTCAGAGGCTGTGCCAAATGAAGGGGAATTACGAATAAAAGAAAATACGGATAGAGATAGGACAGATACAGAACAAATGAATTCAGAAAAGGAATTGAAAAGAAATAATGACAAATGGAATTTTGAAATAATGTTGGACAGAGATAAGATGAACTCAAGACCGAGAAGGGAGAGTGAAGCCGATAGAATAAAAAGAAAGAGAGATAGAAAAGAAAGGGAGAAAGATATGAGACAACGAATATTAAATTTGGAGCAAGAGAGAGAGAAAAACATGGAGAAAGAGAGGATAGCCAGAGAGGTAGCCGAAAGAAAGCACCTAGAGTATATGAAAAAAATTACAGGATGAGATAGATCAAATTGAAAAAGATAGTCAAGCCTATGAAATACTTCATCAGGCCCGTATGGACAAAATTGAAAAAGATAAACGAGAAAAAGAGAAAGATAGACAAGAAAGAGAGAAAGATAGAAAAGAAAGAGAGAAAGAGAGGGTAGATAGAGAACGAAAGGAAGAGGCTGATAGAATAGCCAGAGAACGAAAGAAAGAGGCTGAAAGAAAAGCCAGAGAGCAAAAAGAGGAAGAAGATAGGAAACAAAGAGAGAAAGAGAAAAGAGAAAAAGAGGAAGAAAGACAGGCCCGTAGGAAGGCCGATAAAAAATATTACCAGGATGTTGCAAAAACAATTGACAGACTAATAAAAACTCGTTGGGGAAATTCGCAAAGTGACGTTTTATCACAAGTTACTTGTAGGCTGTCAGATAGCCATAATAATTTGTCTAAGAATCAATCGCAAGAAAAAGAAAATTACCAGACATTAAACACTTTTACGGGAAAACATAATACGCTCTTGACTGCGGGGGGAGGTGGACCGGCCCATAAAACAAATGGGGAGGCAGTGCCGCCCTATCGGAAAGAAGAAACGATTGATAGTCAAAATGATGATAATCTGGTAAAAATTGATTTATCGGAGCCTTTTTCTAAAAATTGCCATAATAAAGAAAAGAAAGTAACCTATAAAAGATCTAATTGGGCTATAACACATAATCAAGGAAATATTGACGAGTTTGTGAAATCAAATAAAATAGAAGGAAAATTAAACGGAAAATTGACCGAAATGGTGATTGACTCAGGGAGTGAGCAAACTTTTGTGCGAATGGACCTAATTAAAAAGATGCAAATAGACCATAAAAATAATATCACAACATTATGTTATTATAGAGATAAGCACCAATGCCCGTCTGCTTGGTTAAGAATAGAAATTGCAAGGAACGACGGTACGGTCCAGAGAAAAACGTTAAAAGTAGGGTTAGTACCTATGCTAACAGTGGATGTTTTACTAGGAGGAGACTTTGGAGATATCTTTGCAGAAAATAGAAAACTTGAGAACACTTTTAATGAATATGAGACGATACTAAGTACAGGCCAAAATGAAACGCTGATTGTACCAGAGAATAAGGAGACGAAATTTATTGTACGCGCTTTTCCGCGTAAAAATCGAGAAATTTTAGTACAATATGAAAAACCAAATGTCGTAATTCAGTTCCCATTTGATAACGAACTATTTGTTTCTGCGGTAAAAATAAAGAAGACTAGAAGAGAGAAAAGAGATATTAAACGGAGCTACAATGAAGTAATACAGTCAAAGATAGTGGACACTGGAGTCGAAATCAGATTTAACGATGATTTATTATTTTGCGCGAATAACAGAATTGAGGAAAGTAAAGACGAAAAGAGGAAGGCAAAGAAGAGACAAAATTGGGAGATTCAGCCTGCAGTGGCGAAAAATAAAAAATTATCTGGGCCACGCCTAGCTAAATTAAATAATAGGGAGAAAAATTAAAAAATGTTGAATGGGCTTGGCCTTGAAAGCAAAAACATTAAGGGGGAAAAAGAGGTCAAAGACCCATGGGGAATAAAAGAAGATGGTTACAAAAGAGAGATGAATGACCTACAACGGGTTGGGGGAAAGTTGTGAGATATGAAATGTCAAGTCGGATTGAAAAAACTTGGAAAGGAATCTAATATTGGTCTGATCACCTCAAAAGAGGGTTTGTTCCTTTATGAGGGGGAGGAATCCCTTGGTAAAGATCCCCTGCAGTAAGTCGTGAAAGGTAGCCCTTTTCCGCGATGCACAACTTGCGGACATGTTGTGATACCTTTACTGAAGTCTTGTCTTTCCAGTCTTCAATATCATTTTCATCCCTCATCACCGAGCATTATTCATTCGATTATTTTAGGGGATGGAACCCAGAAAAAAGACGATTCATGGATCGCTCAAAATTTTACTTCATTCCGAGTACCCTTATCGTTTTCACAGGCCTGTGTATTTTCGGCCTTAGACTATTTGAAATTATGCCAAGGGGTAATTTACTTTTTTATCGAGATGTTGGGTTGTTTCCACAGATGGAAATTAAGAGGCTAGTGTAGCCAATTTTTCACGATGGCTGGCATCATCGAAAGTGCCAGAAACTGATTCTCTGCTCCTCTCAAATATAAATTCGTGAGAGCGAGAAAATTTTTTGTTTTTGATTTGTGCTGTGCACAATGAATTCCTACGAATCTTAGGGAATTGGATTTTCAAAATCAAATGCGCACATTAGACGATCTAGACCATGCTGGTCCTACAATGGAGACGTGTCGAAGACAACCGATCCAGAGCCAAGCAGAGGAAGCAGAGCCATTGGTAGAAGAGAAGATACAAGTCTAATGATTTTGAGTTCAGTGTTATGATACTGTGTTTGAATTTCAAGCCAATCCAATGGAGATGTGGGCGATTTATCTTAGGGGGGAGGTGTTGAAACCCTTGGTCCCAGTTTTGTCAGATAAATGTCCCTCCCCGCTTTATTTCCTTGGGCCCCATCATTATTTTCCTTTTTTAAGTAATAAATGTTAATTTTCCTATTATTTTTTGACGCCATTTTTGGGTCCTCTTAACTGTGTACGTGTTTAATTGACCACGAGGAGAAAAGTGCACAGTTAGGGAGATTGGCCAGTATATTAGGAGCCCTGGGATTGGCTGGAAAGAGTTTTTACCACCCCTAGTAATCCCACCGCGTGCTGCGGTTAGCGGGCTGAGAAGAAAAGTCCATTTTTTAGTCAGTTCTTTTTATACAGCGTGATTGTTAATACAGTAAGCCTTTTCTATGTACTCTTTTAACTTTTCAGCTTAGGTCGAATCTAAAAGAGTTAATTAGAAATCTTATCGGTAAACTTTGGCTTTAAATGTGGCCATAGACCATCCGATCACGTTAGTATAAAGGAACCGTTGGAGTAATCGCGGAAATCCAACTAATTTGGGGCCAAAGAGGGATTGTCCCCCTCCAGTAATTGGTATATCAACTCTTTGCGCCATTTTCGCCTTTAAAAGTGGTTACCCCTCACAAAAAGCCTCCAATAAGTGGTGGCAGCGAGTTAAGGTCCTATCAGTAAATCTGATAATTAAAAGAATTTCGCGCTGTCGAAGAGACAATTAATTTGGCCTAGACAGTAGCCTATTTTGGTGGCATATAAAAAGACAAAAATACGCAATTAATTAATAAGAAGGTCTATAATGGGCTATAGCCTTGTTAGACAAATATAAAAAAGAATAACGTGAAATTAATGAGTTGAGTCTACAGTGGGGGAATCTCCGTATTTAAAAGTATTACAGGGTTTAAGGACAGATGAGAGAACGTTGAAAGTTGGGTTATGATTTGAGTGAAGTGGCGGACTTAGATATAATCTTCAGTGACGAAGGTTATAAGAGCATTGAGGACGGCAAATCAGGAGGATTTGTCAGTCTGAGCGCATATTGGACAAGGAAGGTGGGAAGCACCTGTCCTATTGAGTAATCTGCCCAGGAGGAGATTATATTTGGAATACGAGTATCCAGGGAGGATACGTGATATATTTTGCAGGGTAGTTCCCCTGTTTGAGTTTAGTCCAGCTAGTTCACTAGTAAATATTCGCGCGGTTTTTCTGATTATTTTCTTGTCCAACCCCCTGTTAATTATTTTTTCGGAGATATAATTCACTCGCGTAAAACTGCTTGTTGAGAAAGAAGTCGTTATTCCCTAATTAAGTCTAGACATTCCGGTTATGTGAAAAATTGTTGAATCTCATTACACGGAGCTGATAATTCACAATAGTAATTGCATATCAGCATTTTTGCGTGACAGTTTTGAACTTACCAAGATTGCCTAATTGAATAAGAGATATTATAATCGGAAAGAAGTATACGCGATAAAATGAGGGGGCACGAAAAAAACTTAGGAAGGATATATGAAAAAACAAAACAAACTAACCCCTCAGAGGCTGTGCCAAATGAAGGGGAATTACAAATAAAAGAAAATACGGATAGAGATAGGACAGATATAGAACAAATGAATTCAGAAAAGGAATTGAAAAGAAATAATGACAAATGGAATTTTGAAGTAATGTCGGACAAAGATAAGATGAACTCAAGACCGAGAAGGGAGAGTGAAGCCGATAGAATAAAAAGAAAGAGAGATAGAAAAGAAACCTCCAATACTATTGTTAATACCTTCCCAGCCTAAACAAGACTTAGCATCTTCCTTATTCATCATGAGCCCTACTCCATGTCTATTTACCCCATCCTTTCTACCTGAGTAAACAAATTCTATATCACCTAATTTCATGCTTCCTACTCCTGGGATATGAGTTTCTGAAACTCCTTATAAGTCTAATTCGAATCGTCTGAATTCGTCAGTCAAAATGCTGATACGATGGTCATTTTTCAGTGTTGTAACATTCCAAATTCCAATTTTCATTTTCTTTAAATCATTGAGATTATTTTGGCTTCAAGAAAAGCAATGGTCCCGGATACCAGCGCAGGCCGGGGATCACATATCTTCTCAAGTCTACTCCGAAGTGCTTAAGCCGGCTTGGAACCGGGCAGCAAGAAGTCCCTGGGACTTCCATGAATGGAGGCTTTGTGCAATCCTTGGCTCATCTTGGACACAACATGGTTTGCAGCACTTGGCGATGCTCTTCTATCAACAAAATTCGAAATCCTGCACAGACAATCTCAAGCCATTTACCTCCGACTCATTGCATATTCATACCTACAAATATTATGCTACTACGGGGAGGCAGGCCCCCGTGGCTTAGAATCCCGTGTGAATGCTGTGTCGTTTACTAGGCTATAATTTCCTGGAGGGGCGCCACTCCTCAAGTGGGAAGAGAGTTGACCGCAAGGTCCCCAGTCTTGCAGGTACCCCAAAAGGGTCGAGGCAGCCTTTTGTAGAGGCCGTTGTCCATAGATTTGGACACGCCCTGCCACAGTTGTCCTCCTATAGAGGATCCTCCCACAATGGTGTTCTGCATCACCATGCAATTTAACCCATTACAAGGAGAAGGTTTGCAACTCATGGGACTTGTGGACACACTGGTGGGCCCTATTGAGTGTACATTTGAGGGGCATTCTTCCTCCTCCGCCTTTATTTATGACCCCGGGTGAGGGTGCCCCAATTTCTATTATGGACCCCCAAGGACAAGGTATTTTCATATATATATATATATATATATATATATATATATATATATATATATATATATATATATATATATATATATATAAAATATATATATATATATATATATATATATATATATATATATATATATATATATATATATATATATATATATATATATATATATATATATATATATATATATATATATATATATATATTACCTGTTACCACCTAAAACTGCATAACTTTCCATGGAGCTCTAGTTTTCTGGGTCCGCGATTCCCGCATTGAATTCCCAATTTCCCTTAAGATACTATGCAGTTGTGCGAGTTCCCATTTAGTATAACCAATTAAAAAAATCGGAATTCAGTTACACTGTCCTTGGTACTTCATTGAAAGTTTGACCCCTTATATTTTCCTTTTATTTTGTTTATAAATGGAAAGCCAGTGTGGTCTAACAAATTATTAAATAAAAAAACAAGTTTTTTTTAACTGAAAGTAAGGAGCGACATTAGAACTTAAACGAACAGAAATTATTCCGTATATGAAAGGGGCTGTCCCCTCCTCAATAGCTCGCTCTTTACGCTTAAGTTTTTTATTGTTTTAAAAAATGAAGTTGCGTGACTTTCAAACTATAGCGTAAAGAGCGAGGTATTGAGGAGGGGACAGTCCCTTTCATGTACGGAATAATTAGTAGAATGGCCCCTATTGACCCCATTGCCCACCCCTGCTGCCATCTAAAATTTAGTTTAATGCTGACGGGACATAATTTATTCAAAGATTATCGATCTAGTCTACTAGGGGTCAAAGTCAATCAACCTGTTGTTGTTTGGCCACGTTTAATGACATGAGGGGTGATTTACATAATCGATGGGGGACTTATTGATTCACGAAGGGGGAATTATGAAACAAACATGGTTTCATTGTTGTTTGGCTAGCCTAACCTGAGAAATTGATTTACATAATCGCTAGGGGAAATTATTGATTCACGAAGAGGGAATTAAGAAACAAACATGGCTTCATTGTTGTTTGACTAGCCTAACCTGAGAAATTGATTTACATAATCGCTAGGGGAAATTATTGATTCACGAATGGGGTAATTAAGAAACAAACATGGCTTCATTTTTGTTTGGCTAGCCTAACCTGAGAAATTGATTTACATAATCGCTAGGGGAAATTATTGATTTACGAAAGGGGGAATTAAGAAAGATTAAGGTTTCTTTAATCTTTAGGCCTGAGGGATTTATTTATTATTGTTGTTCTGGACAAGTGCATGCGAGGGATGAATATCAAGGTGTCCTGGAATAGGAAACAGGAAGTACATGCATCCTTCTCAGCGAATCAGCGAGTCGGATACATCCTCCTTTGCAGCCAATCAGAGAGCTGGTTACGTATGGTTTTCCCCCCGTTACATAACAATTCACCCTTAAAAGAACGTATGTCGTGACAGTACACCTAATATGGTCATAGAGTCCCTAGGGAGAAAGATTGCGTAATCGCTCAATGACCTCTTTTTCCAAGATCGATTTATTTGTTGTTTCTATGTGTAATAACTCTGGGGCGAAGGTAGCACATGCGCATTGAATTCTAACGGGAACAATGTTATTGATCTAGGACTCGAGGGGGAAGTGAATTTCCGAGAACTTGATTGCGGAATAAATCGAGAATTTTATTGATCCGGTAACGGAAAACACTTAGATCACGTGTTTCCTTCTCAGCCAATCAGCGAGTCGGATAAAAATCCCTTCTCAGCCCATCAGAGAGCTTGGTTACATATTAGCGGCGGAGGGAATATAAGGAAAGGATTTTTGCTAGAGTTTTATTAGTCTGTGAATAGAATTCAAAGGAGTGAGAAGAACAGTTTGACTTTACTCATTTGGATATATATTTGTGTGTTGATGATGACGAGTGGAATGTTTACCCTATTAGAACTTGATAGTGGAGTTGATGATAATAGTACAAGAGCACTAAACATTGCGGTGGAAATCACGAAAGGATCACGTCTTTGTCTGGAATGGGATGCAGTATATGCAAGATATGTGATATCCTTGAGCAAATTTAAAATGGAGGATCAATTATGTTTCGCCGCAAAAGTTGATATAGCACATGTGAATAGACTTCAATGTGCTTTAAGTGCATTAGTGAAACATATCGAAGACAATAAACTCTAACGCTAATTGTATATGCATAGTATTATTGATGTTATTGTAATTATTCAATAAAATTGTTTCGAAATCGAAAATGTTCCCTTTCTTTTCTGGTCAGGGCTAACGAATCAGGGTCAGTCTAGAGTGAATCCAAATGATTTACCAGCACTAGTGGTTCCCTTCAGATGCCTATACACAAAAGAAGAAGAAATCTAAAGTGAAGATTTAAAGACGTTATTGTAAATATATGCATTATATTAATAAACAAATTAACAAAAAAAACAATATTCAGTTATTTATTCTACTGTGATATTTACCACTGTTTTTATATATTCAATCTCAGGAGGTTCAATTATTTGAACATCCTCCTCCATAGGTATGATATCTATGAGCGAGGGTGTCTCCTCAGATTGAGACACCTCCGCATATAAATCGGTTCGCACTCTAAGTATAGGGTTCGGTGGTCGATCTGAAGACCCATGTCGCAATAGATCCTCTGTTCTACATGTACATAGGAGGAGCTCTTCCTCCTCCTCCGGTGTAATGACGATATCATCATTCTCATTACAAGCAGCTAGAAGCTCTTCCTCTTCCTCCAATGTAAGCCCCCACACATGCCACTTATCCTAAAAGAGATTGAGAACGCTATGGTGCAAATATAAATAAAAATTTAAACAATTTTGTGGGAGAATGGTTCTTGGAAATTTTCGGTTTGATTTTGAAATAAGAAATTTTTAAAAACATGAAATTTTTTGCAATTAAAAACGAACAAAGATTAATTAAAAAACTTTCCGAAAAATATGTTTTCAAAGAAAAGTAAAGGTCATTTTAAACTTAAGCTCAGCAGATACAAATACATTTTAAAATTTAAACTCGAAACGACCAGAAATTACTATTAAAGAATAAATGAAACCAAAACGAACAGAAATTAAATAAGCAATCATAGCAAAAAACAAACAACAAATAAAAAATAAATGCAAACAAACATACTATGGATATTAATGTAAATTAATAAATAAATCTTAAAACGAGTGAAACTTAAATTGAATATACAAATCAAGCTTGAAATTAACAAAAATCCCCTCAAACAAGTAAACTTGAACATCCCCCTCCCGTGGCCATAGAAGATAGAAAAGTTCAAGTTCTATTCTGAATTTTACCGAAGAACATAATTCAATTCTAATTTCTCCAGAGAAAATAAAAAGCTTCCACTTCAGGTTACAGATATCTATTTACAGATCCGGATATCTCGTAATGTCTAAGGATTGCTAAAAATATTTATTTTACTAGCAAAAAATATAGTTTATTCTAAACAAATGATACCCACAAATGGATGCGGGCTCGGGGGGTATGGGTCCCACATCTCTGATCGACCTAGACTTACGGTGTAATGAGAGAGAGAGAGAGAGACAAGGGAACCACAATTAAGATAGAGCGATGAAGCGGGGGGGGGATGATTTTTGAAATTACATAAATGTAATTTTAATTCTAACATAATTTTACGAGAAATTGTAAATTTTGCTCGAGTGTTACAAGTGTGTTTAAATTTTAGTTCCATAAAGCTAAATCCATTTAACACTTCCTTGGATTTGAAATAGAAAGCTAGAAACGTAAAGTGGGATTTTTGAAAATGCACAAATGTAATTTTTATTTTCTACGCCAAATTAGGAATTCTGATTGAATCTTATGATTATGCTTATACTTTAGTTCCATGAAGATAAAGCAAGTTGACAATTCCTTAGAGACGACATGTAAACCTAGACATAAAGTAGGATTTTCAGAAAATTACAAAATATAATTTTTATTTTTGACTTAATCTTTTAAGAAAAGTCCTAAATTTTCATCGAAAGCTACGACTGTGTTTATATTTTAGTTTCAAGAAGCTAAGGCAGGTGACACTTCCCTGGATTTGACTTATAAAGCTCGAAACGTAAAGTGGGATTTTTGAAAATGCACAAATGTAATTTTTATTTTCTACGACAAATTAGGAATTCTGATTGAATCTTACGATTATGTTTATACTTTAGTTCCATGAAGGTAAAGCAAGTTGACAATTCCTTAGAGACGACATGTAAACCTAGACATAAAGTAGGATCTTCAAAAAAAATACAAAATATAATTTTTATTTTTGACTTAATTTTTTAAGAAAAGTGCTAAATTTTCATCGAAAGCTACGACTGAGTTTATATTTTAGTTTCAAGAAGCTAAAGCAGTTAACACTTGCCTGGAAGCTCGAAAAGTAAAGTGAGATTTTGGAAAATGCAGAAATTTAATTTTTATTTTATATGACAAATTCGGAATTCTGATCGAACCTTACGATTATGCTTATACTTTAGCTCCATGAAGGTAAAGCAAGTTGACATTTCCTTTAGAGTCGTCATGTAAACCTAGACATAAAGCAGGATTTTGAAAAAATCACAAATGTAATTTTAATTTTTGACACAATTTTTGAAGAATATGACAAATTCGGAATTCTGATCGAACCTTACGATTATGCTTATACTTTAGCTCCATGAAGGTAAAGCAAGTTGATATTTCCTTTAGAGTCGTCATGTAAACCTAGACATAAAGCAGGATTTTAAAAAAATCACAAATGTAATTTTAATTTTTGACACAATTTTTGAAGAAAAGTCCTAAATTTTGGTCGAAAGCTATGTCTGAGTTTATATTTTAGTTTCAAGAAGCAAAAGTAGTTAATACTTCCATGGATTTGACTTATAAAGCTGGAAACGTAAAGTGAGATTTTTGAAAATGCACAAATGTAATTTTTATATTCTACGACAAATACGGAATTATGCTCGAATCTTACGATTATTCTTATTCTTTAGTTCCATGAAGAAAAAGCAAGTTGACATTTTCTTAGAATCGACATGTAAACCTAGACATAAAGCAGGATTTTGAAAAAATCACAAATGTAATTTTAATTTTTGACACAATTTTTGAAGAAAAGTCCTTAAGTTACAATTGCGTTTATATTTTAGTTCCAAGAAGCTATAGCCATTTAACACTTGCTTAAAGTGAACAGGTAAACCTAGAAGTTAAGTAAGATGTTTGAAAATGTACAAATATGATTTTTATTTTTGAAGAGACATTCTGAATTCTATTCGAGTCATGCGATTGTGTTCAAAGAGTTCGTGTTAACGAATTGTAAGTAAGGAGCGACCCGGCTCAATGGTAACCGAAATTCTAGAAAACGGGTTTTTGATACCAATAGATACATCAAAAGAATCAGATTTCAATGCTTATTTTAAATATATAGTTTAGTCCTACCCATCAAAAGTTACGCGCCTGAGAAAATTTGGTTGATTTTCGGAAAATGGGAGAAATACCCCCCCCCCCTAAAAGTTATAAAACCCTAATGAAAATCACACCATCATATTCAGCGTAACACAGAACCCTACTATAGAGGTTTCAAGCTCCTATCTACAAAAATGTGGAATTTTGCTTTTTTTTACCAGAAGAAAGATCACGGATGCGTGTTTATTTTTATTTATTTATTTTTTTTTTGTTCCAGGGGTTTTCGTATCGACCCAGTGGTCCTATAATATCGTTGGAGGACTTATTGAAACGGAAATTAAAAGTTCTAGGTCCCTTTTTAAGTGACCAAAAAATGAAGGGCAACTAGGCCCCCTCCCACGCTCATTTTTTTTCCAAAAGTCACCTGATCAAAATTTTGAGAGATCCATTTTGTTCAGCAGGGTTGAAACTATGATAACTATGTCCTTTAGGATGACTTAATTCCCCGAAGTCCCCGGGGGGAGGGCTGAAATTTGTGAACTGAAATTTGTGAACTTTACCCAATGTTAACAAATCGTATCGGTTATTAGGAAGAAAACCGCCGTTTTCCGGGGGGATTACTGCTGGTAGTGCGGGAGGGGGGGGAGCGGGGGTTATGTGGAAGGATCTGTCCATGAAGGAAGATTTCATGGGGGAAGGGACATTGCTATGAAGGGGGGGCCAGATTTCACAGCAATATTTTAAAAACAGATCAGAAATTAAATATAATAAACAATCAAGTTTTCCAACTGAAAATAAGGAGTAACATCCAAACTTAAAACGAACAGAAAATATTTCGTGTATGATTGGGTTCACCCCCTAGTCCATACCTCGTAAAATTAATATGCAAATTTCGTTTGAATTATTCATGTACGGTGAGCCAAAATCAAAACTTGCATTAATTCAAAAACGTTCAGAAATTAAATAAAAAAAACAAGTTTTTTTAACTGAAAGTAAGAAGCGACGTATAGCATGAAACGATAAGAAATTAGTCCATATTTGAAAGGGGTTTTCCCCTTCTCAATACCTCGCTCTTTTACTTAATTTTGACTTTCTCACAACTCTTATTTTTTTGTAACAATAAACAACATTCGTGTAAAGAGCGAGGCACTTAGGAGTGGACAGTCCCATTTGTTAATGCATTACTTTTTATAAACAGCAAGTCTAAAATCATTTAATTATTTAGGTGTTTGAAAACCAAGTTCAAAACTAACTTGAGTGTTTAAAAAAATTATGTCAAACACTTCGACATTGCTTGATAGAATTAAATGCTGGGAGATTTTATCTTAGTTTTTGTTAGTAGTCTCTTGTTTTTGTATAGTTTAATCTAAATAAATGGCATACAAAAATGAATTTATAGACACATAATTTTCAGGGCCGAGTATTTCTAGCAAAAAATATAGTTAATTCTAATTAATGGTACGCAAAATGTGGTTTACAGATACCTAATTTACAGATCTGGATATTCCAAATCGTCACGTTTTTGTAAGAAAAATATAGAAATAAAATATATTTCTATGGTTCAAATATGTAAAATCCATAGGGGAAAATATAAATTAAAATTTAAACGTACATTAACCATCGAAGAACCGGTGACTTCATTTTGACTATTCAGTACTTTATATATATATATATATCTTTATTTCAATATGCACTGAGGTTGATGTCATCAAAACACTAAATAATATGAGGTAATAACGGTATATTTCCTTTCCTTAATCAAATTAATAAATGTTGACCTATAGGATCATGGAAAACAAGTTCATTTTATGTCTTCTTTTCATTTGCATAAGACCCCCAATGACATAAGCCATTCTATGACTTGTTTTTCAGAAATAAAGTTATTTCTATGTGAACAAAGTAACTTCTTATATTTGAAAGTTCTCGTCATAATGGTAATATTTTTCCAAAATCGTTTAATCAATTTTTAGATGGATTTTTTCTTCAACATAATTAAAAGCCACAATAACTCTGTCTTTAGAGATAAAATGGACTCTTCAGCATTGGGGGGATAGGCTTTTAAGTTATGAAATTTATACATAAACCAATAAAAGTTGGGGGTTGAAAAGATTTGTACTCCAACTCGAAACACAACAGTCGAGAGAGGGATCATTCTAATTGAAAAAGATTCTAGTGATCCTTTTAAGTAACAAAAATAATTGGAAGGGCAACTAGCTTCCCCCTCCCGCATCACCTTTTTCCAAAATCGTCTAATGGGAGCCACGGAGCCGAAGGCTGACCACGGACGGGCACCACACCACCCGGGATCACAGACTGAAGGCCCACCGCAGGTGGGATCCCCCCACCCCCCGGACTCATAAGCTAAAGGTCCACCGATGGTGGGACCCCCCCCCCCCACACTCGAAGTCACAGACCACAGGCCAACCATGGAACTGGATCCTCCAGGGGTCACAGGCCGAAGGCCAACTGCAAACGCTCGGAGAACCTGTGGGACACTCCCACCCCACCACTCAAAGACTTCCGGTCCCCCGCGGGTGGGACCCCCCCCCCCACACCCTCGGGGGCCCCGGCCCAAGTTCACCCCTGGAACGAGATCCTCCCGGGGGCACAGGCCGAAGGTGGGCTGCAAAACGATCGGAGCCCACACATCCCCAGGTTAGATTAGGTTAACTAACATTTCTAGGGTTAGCAACTTAGGTTAGGTTACATTAGGTTAAGTGAGGCAGGCCTCACTTATTGTTTTATTGTTTTAATGTTTGGTGCTCTTGTATTATTATCATCAACTCCACTATCAACTTCTAATAGGGTAAACATTCCACTCGTCATCATCAACACACAAATATATATCCAAATGAGTAAAGTCAAACTGTTCTTCTCACTCCTTTGAATTCTATTCACATACTAATAAAACTCTCGCAAAAATCCTTTCCTCATATTCACTCCGCCGCTACTATGTAAACAAAGCCCTCTGATTGGCTGATAAAGGATATGTAACCGACTCGCTGATTGGCTGAGAAGGAAACATGTGATCTAACTGTTTCCCGTTATCGGATCAATAAAATTCCCAATCGATTACGCAATCAAGTTCTCGGAAATTCACTTCCCCCTCGAGTCCTAGATCAATAACATTGTTCCCGTTAGAATTCAATGCGCATGTGCAACCTTCGTCCCGGAGTTATTACACATAGAAACAACAAATAAATCGATCTTGGAAAAAGAGCTCATTGAGCGATTACGCAATCTTTCTCCCTAGGGACTCTATGACCATATTAGGTGTACTGTCACGAGATACGTTCTTTTAAGGGTGAATTGTTATGTAACGGGGGGAAAACCATACGTAACCAGCTCTCTGATTGGCCGAAAAGGAGGATGTATCCGACTCGCTGATTGGCTAAGAAGGATGCATGTACTTCTGGTTTTCTATTCCAGGACACCATGACATTCATCCCTAGAATGCACTTGTCCAAAACAACAATAATAAATAAATCCCTCAGGCCTAAAGATTAAAGAAACCATAATGTTTCTTAATTCCCCCTTTCGTGAATCAATAATTCCCCCTAGCGATTATGTAAATCAATTTCTCAGGTTAAGCTAGCCAAACAACAATGAAGCCATGTTTGTTTCTTAATTCCCCCTTTCGTGAATCAATACATTCTCCCCCACCGATTATGTAAATCAATTTCTCAGGTTAGGCTAGCCAAACAACAATGAAGCCATGTTTGTTTCTTAATTCCCCTTCGTGAATCAATAATTTCCCCTAGCGATTATGAAAATCAATTTCTCAAGTTAGGCTAGCCAAACAACAATGAAGCCTTGTTTGTTTCTTAATTCCCTCCTCGTGAATCAATAATTTCCCCATCGATTATGTAAATAACCCCTCATGTCATTACACGTGGCCAAACAACAACAGATCGATCGACCTTGACCCCCATTAGACTCGATCGATAATCCTTGAATAAATTATGTCCCGTCAGCATTAAACTAAATTGTAGATGGCAGCAGGGGTGAGCAATGGGGTCAATAGGGGCCATTCTACTATAATTTCTGTTCGTGTTAAGTTTTAATGCCGCTCCTTACTTTCAGTTAAAAAAACTTGTTTTTTTTATTTAATTTCTTAACGTCTTTGAGCTAATGCTTTTGGCTCACTGTGCATGAATAATTAAAATAAAATTTCCATATTAATTTTACTTTTTTGGCTAAATGGCTTTCTCGAAATTTTGTTCTGACTTAACTTACAAATTAACTTACGTAACGAACTTCTATATTCGTATGTTTTATTACATATATTAGGGAGTTTGCCCCCTAGTCGATACCTTGCTCTTTACTCTAAAGTTCGAATTTTGTTCCAATCACAAACCCCTGAATCACAAAGGCTGGTTAATTAGAATAGATAGCTTTTTTGAAACAAAAAAAACTTTAGCGAAAAGGGCGAGGTATTGACTAGGGGACGAACCCCCTCTTATACGTAATAATTTCTGTTTGTTTTAAGTTTTAATGTTGCTCCTTACTTTCAGTTGAAAAAACTACTTTGTTTTATTTAATTTCTGATCGTTTTTCAAATTATGCTGGGAAATCCAGCGCCCCCTTCCTATAAATGTCCCTTCCCCCAAGGAAACATCTTCCATGGAAGTGTCCTCCCCCGTTACCCCTCCTCCAACACTCCCCCCCAATCAGAAAGAATCCCTCCTGAAACGTCTTTATACTTCCCATTAACCAATACTATATGTAAACAATGGCCAAAGTTCATAACTTCCAGCCCTTCCCCCGGGAACTGTGGGGGATTAAGTCATCCTCAAAGACATATGTATTAGATTTTCGACTATGCTAAACACAATGGCTATCTAAAAATTTTGATTGGGTGACCTTGGGGAAAAAATGAGCGTGGGAGGGGGTAAAGTTGCCCTCCAGTTTTTTTGGTCACTTAAAAAAGGCACTAGAACTTTTAATTTCCGTTTAAATGAGCCCTCTTACGATATTCTAGGACTACTGGATCGATACGATCACCCCTGGGAAAAAAAAACAAAAAAAAACAAAAAAACAAATAAACACGCATCCATGATCTTTCTTCTGGCAAAAAATACTAAATTCCACATTTTTGACGATAGGAGCTTGAAACTTCCTCAGTAGGGTTCTCTAATACACCGAATACGATAGTTTGGTTTTCATTAAAGTTCTATGACTTTTAGAGGGTGTTTCCCTCTTTTTTCGAAATTAAGGCAATTTTTCTTAGGCGTGTGACTTTTGATAGGTAAAACTAAACTTAATGAAACTTATATATTTTAAATCAGCATAAAAATGTGATTCTATTGTTGTATCTATGGGTATCAAATTTCGGTTTTTAGATTTTCGGTTATTATTGAGCCGGGTCGCTCCTTACTTACAGTTCGTTACCACGAACTGTTTGATTTAATAAGAATAAGCACTTGTGTGTGGCGACTTAAGCAGAGAAATGTCCGACCTAGTGAAAAGTGCAAATGAGGCAGTGGTGATAGTGAACTCTAATTTGGAACAGTCAACCATATCACGACGATGACTCTGCTGCAGAGTCAGAGGTTGAGAATGATACAAATGATGATGATACTTATTCTGCCGTTTTAGATGATGAATTCCCAGCACAGGATGATAAAGAACCTTCATTGGAGGCAGCGTTTGATAATGATATGATAGCCAATGATTCAAATAATGGAAGATCATTTCCAAAGAAAAAAGAAGACTTCAAATCTCTTCAGCTACAAATTTGTTCAACCACGGGGACAGGTGAAGCTTCTTCTACTTCATGAAGAGGCCCAAATCCAAAATTAAAGATATTATAGCACACCAAAGAACAAGAGAATATCTGTCAGTAACCTTTGAGCATGCTAAGTCTCTTGTTAGCAACTCACCCATGTTGTACAACTTACTAGCAGTCATACTTCACAACATTGATAAACCCACAAATGACCTGTGTACACTCTATGGTGTAAGCGAAGAAGAGGATAGAACTATTGTTAACTTGGCCCAAAACCTGTTGTTTCTAATATGTATTTTTTGCTTTCTATTTCAGTTTTATTTTCAACCTTGACTCTCTTATAAGCTTAAAAAAATTGAGGGGGAAATAGTAGTAAACCTAAAAGTAATATTTTTGCTAGTTTTAGCTAGTTTTGCCAAGCATTATCAGTAATTGTGATTCTAAGTGTGCAATAATTTGATCCACTGCCATTTTCACCATTTTTGGTTTTAAATTTGTTCTCAAGGTTAAAATTTAGGACGAGGGTCGCTCTTACCAGGCTGTCGTTGCTGTGACAGTTCAGACAAAAAACTAAAAGTTTTAGCTTGCAGCATGGTTTATATAAAAAGAGTTCCAATAGGGGCGCTCATGCTAGCTCATAACAAAGTATTTTAGTCCCCGAAAAGCAAACCCCAATTAGCATTTGCATCGATATCAGCCTGTTGTAAATTCAAACGGCAGATTCCAACATGTATCTAACTTAGGCTTTGATCGCACCTTCTTACTGTCCCAATTACAGTACGCCCCGTGGCATTAGCAGAGATGAAACCAGCAGAATTCGGTGAGCAGCTCATATGTCAGATCATTGTGAACGTTGAAGATTTACAATAGCTTTGCCTCTGCCAATGCCGCAGGACTTACTAGAGTCAAAAAGGAAGAAGGTCCGAACTCAGCCTAAGCTAGCGGTTTGCTTGTATTGTATTCAATATAATTAATTCAACCTTTTTTGCTTTAATTTTCTGTCCCTCTTCTTCCTATCTATGGCCTCCCATATCCAGATTTTTTTTTAGCACTTGTTGATTGAGTGTTATCTTTCTTTATTCGCAGGGAAAGTTGACACTCCAAAACACATTAGTCTTGGGTTGCATTTTACCACAAAACTAGAAGTAAAACAGTTATATCTATCCTTAACAAGCTTTGGATGACGATAAGTCCAGCCACAGTCCATCGCATACTAACTTCAGAGGTGATGAAAGTGGAACAAATGATTGCTGATAACGGGGTCCACGTTCCAAAAGGGATCACCAAAGACCAATTTGCTCATTTTGTGATGGATAATCTTGATTTTGAGGTGAGAATCCATGAGCACTGACCTGTTGTAGATGATTGATCATCTGCAAGTAAGGCCGTATCCAGAAGGAAGGGTTACCAGATGTGAACCCCTGTCCATCTCCAAAAAAAAATATTTCCTCGACTTTTCAAATTGGTCTGAAAACTCGAGGGCTGAGGCCGTTAGAAAAAGTTCATTGAAGGATTTTTTTGGTTGTCCCCCCCCCCTCGAAAAAAAAATCCTCAATACGACTCTGTCTGTAAGAGCAATTTCAGGTGTGCTTTCAGAAGATATTGTTGCATAGTGGTAGAAATGAGAAGGTGGAGTTTCGGTTGAAAAAATAATTAAAATCAGGCTTTGCCTGAAAATCAAAATGACTTGGATCTGAGAATACCGAGCGATAGATAAAAGCGTTCAGTTGCCAATTCAAGCGTGAAGTCAGTCTGAAGCAAGACAATAAAAAATTATTTCAAATCGGGAGTAACTTAATTACAGGAATGCCTATATTTTACTACTATCGGCAATTCGTTCAAATCTGAATTTCTTATGAGTTTGTTATAGTTCATTCTAGTAACAGTGCTTAATTCTTGCTGCATAGTATACCTTTATCGAGATGTTCGTCTTTTATTCTACTACTTCTGAATAATTCACTATTTTCTTAACATACGAGGATCTATAAAAAAAAATCCTCTTATTTTAAAAAATGCAACTTCAAAAAGAGGTCCAGGTAACCTGTACCTTAAGCTAGCAAGGATAGGAGCCATGAGAGGGTCAAATTGAAAACCTGAAATCAAATTCTTTCTAATGTTACAATATTTTTTTCCATTTAGGGGCTTTCTTTCACTCACTAGCTTACATTTTATTATCCCACCATAGAGCCTTTTTTGGGGTTCTACCATATGCAGATTTTGATTTTATTTGATCTACAAGTCTAGTATATAAGAAAAAAAAATCATAGCCTATCATGGTTATTTATATCTCCAGCAGCAATGGTACTCATTCTAAATGCCCTTTGTTGCTTTCAGTTACTGAACCTAAAGTTACGGTTTTTGTGTAGGAATCTGGTGGAAGTCCTATTGATTATATATTTTTACTTTAGATTTTTAGTTTTACATTATACATTTTTACGAAAGAAAAATGCAATATTTTTCTTTTTTTACAGGAAAACACACAAGACGGAAGGTCATTTCGTGTCACAACAATGATAGTGATCCAGCCGGAATCTGCGACAGCGACTGAAAACAAAAACCAACCGACGGTTAGCCACTCTCGCTTAAGGAGCCGATCGCTCCCATTTTCTGCCTTAACCCCTGAGTCCATAAGGAAAGTCTACTTGGAAAGAAAGAGAATCTTTCCACCTTCCGATTCCCGCTCACTCAAATTCGTGGAACCGGTGAAGTACCGGCAGCAAACCTTTTTCTTAGCTGGGTTTTATGTCAACATGTACCGACGAAACTGATTGATGTGTCCATCTCTAATGACTTAAGAGTATTCGATATGAAAGACTTTTACGATAGGAACAGAAGTCGAGAAATTCCACTGGCATCGTCTGGTCATTATAAGTATGCTGAGTGTTTGATGATATACTTAAAAGAAATGCAAGCCATTCCAAAAGGAACACTTGCAAATCTTTTGTCCAGCTCTTTTAATGCCAAGCGAAGGAAGGTTTGATGAACCTTGTGCCACCTGATCATGCCCTTGAATCCAGCCTAAACCTAGAAGCTAAACAATAAAGTGGCATTAAGGTTTATAACTCTAAGCCCGTTACCGGTTTCAGTATCGTTTTGTGCGGAAGTTTTAAAGGCCCTGTGCCAACTGGCCGGAATTGAAGGGCAAAGTCATTTTGATAGAATTTCTAGTTGAGAAGACTATGACTGTCATTGAAGACAATTTAAATCCATTCAGACATGATGAAGAAACCTTGACTAACATAACGACATATGAAGTGGCTGATGAAGAGGTCGGAAAGGAACTTTTAGCTGCAGAAGACACGAGCCTCAACGCTATCGAAGGATTTTTGAATAGGAAAATGTCTAGTATCTGAAAGATAAAATTTAAAACCACGGACACTGAAAAAACTGGTTCCTGCAGTCAAAAGGGTAGCTGCCACAGCATCACAGGAATGCATCACAGCATCATATGAAATTCTGTCACGATGACAGAATTTCATAAGTAAAAGGAAAAAGGAAAATGACGGGCAGAAGTAGTTGAGTTGAGCTTAGTTAAGTTAAAGCTGTATGACTCTTCTGTTGAGGTCATTCCAAAGCCAATCATTTTACCTAAGCCTGAGAGAGGGGGTTGAACAATCTTAAGAAATTTACTTGCCTGAAAAAAAAAGGCTTACACTTGTAAGCTAATACTCTGCAGTAATTGGAAATACATGCGAAAAATTTGGACCGTAATTGATTCCAAAGGCAAAAATTTTGTAAACTCCATCCATTTTTGGTACTTTGGTAAAAAATAGTCTTAAATCCACTGTACGCAAGTACATTAAAAAAAAATCAACTAATTTCCTGTTTTTCTTTAAAGTCTAAGAATCTACAATATCTGGAAATGAACACGTACAATGGAAACTGTAATTAGTTCTGTGAACAAAATCCGTATGAATATATCATTTTAAAATCTTTTGGTAGGAAAAATGCTTCTCTTTGTTTTGAAGACTAGTAGCACGTATAAATTCATCTAAATATTTAAATGCAAGTAGCAAGCATAAATTCACCTAAAAATAGGCATATACAAAAATGCATATGTATAAAAATTACCTAACAGATATGGACCTATTCGGCATACTAAGATGTTTCACAGTCAATTCACCTTTTTGTGATTTATTCCAAGAGAAAATGGTGATTTTTTTTTACGTTCAGTAGCAACCCTGCCTGCAAGACTGGGGACCTTCCGGTCAACTCTATCCTCACTTGAGGAGTGGCACCCCTCGAGGACATTATAGCCTAGTAAACAAAACAGCATTTGCTCGGGTTCTGACTAATGGATACTTTTTCTGGACTTGGTCTGTTTTGGTGGGCGTTGTCGGGCTGAAAAACCTCTTCCTAGTTAATTTATGGGATGCCTCCCTGTAGCAGCATAATATTCGTAGGTATGAATATAAAATGAGTCGGAGGTAATAGGGTTGAGACTGTCTGTGCAGGATTTCGACTCCTGTTTATAGAAGAGCATCGCCAAGTGCAGAAAACCAAGTTGTGACCAAGATGGGCCTAGGATCGCACGAAGTCTCCATTCATACTGGAGTGCCCAGGGACTTCTTGCTGTCCGGTTCTAAGCCGGCTTAAGCGCATCGGTGTAAAATTGGGAAGATGTGTTAGTCTCTGTCCTGAACTGGTAGTCTCTTTCTCTGTCCTGACCATTGCTTTTCCTGAGGCCAAAATAATGTCAATGATTTAAAGAATATGAAAGTTGGAAGTTGGAATGTTATGACGTTAAAAAATAACGATCGTATCGACAGTTTGACTGACGAATTCAGACGATTCGAACTGGTCTTATTAGGGGTTTCAGAAACCCACATCCTAGAGATAGGAAGTATAACATTACGTGATATAGAATGTATTTACTCAGGCAGGAAGGATGGGGTACATAGACAAGGAGTAGGGCTCATGATGAATAAAGAAGCTGCTATGTTTTTTTGGGAATGTATTAATAATAGAACACTAATCGCTCATTTTATGACTAAAAAGTTCAGGGTTTCAGCTGTAGTAGTATATGCCCCTGTAGTACCGACTGACGAAGATACTAATGACTCAGATGAATTTTACTTACAGTAGCAGGAGCAAATAGACAGGGTCTCAAGTACAAATTGTATGTTTTTATTAGAAGATTTTTAACGCCAAGGTGGGTCGAAATAGGGATAGATGGTATCCTAGCCTAGGTAAATTTGGTGTAGGAAAAGAAATCAGTAATGGCTACAGACTGCTGCAATTTTGTAGTTATAACAATCTAGTTATAATCAATACTGTGTTTGGTCATAAAATGGCCCATAAGTTAACATGGTATTAACGTGATGGAAAGACAACAAACCTTACTGATTATGTTATTGTAAACCAAGACTGGCAGGATCAATACAAGATACTAGGATATATATTAGTGCTGTTATGGGTGTTAAAAGTAAAGATTGCCATCTAGTATTGTCTAGGGTTAATTTAAAGCTAAAATTTCGAAAGGGCAACTAACTGCCGGGAAGTTATGATATTGGTAGACTGCAGGATGAAAATTTGAGAGAAGCTTTCCAGGAGCAGTTGAATGCTAAACTCGAGAGTTTAAAACTTGGCAACGTGGAAAATGGATGGAATAATTTTAGGAAAGCAATTTCTGAAGTTTCTGGTGGTGTATTAGGGAAGAAAGTTAGGAGCACAGCCAGGAATATTAGTGAAAAAGCTTTATGTGTAATAGACAGAAGGGAAGTGACTTGTGCAAGAATTATCTGAGTGATAGATCATATGAAAACAAAAGAAATGTAAAGAAAGTGGAGAAAGCATTAAAATATGAACTAACGAGGTGTGAAGTGCAGGTTATGGATAAAATTACCAAGGATCTGGAAGATGCAGCTAGACGGCTTAATAGTAAAATATTGTACTGGCATGTTAATAAATTGAGGTAGTAGTCAATCCGGACTTGTCCCAGTTAAAGATAGGAACGGGGCCACAATTAGTGACAAGGAAACAGTTAAAGAGAGATGGGCAGAACATTTCAAGTTTTTGCCCAACCAAGATAGAGTTACAGCAAAAGATAGAGAGGAAATTGAAAAAATTTGCGATACCTTGGAAGTGAAGGAAGATTTCTTTTGTGAGGAAGATCTAGCGACAGTACTAAAAGGATTAAAAAATAATAAGGCTCCAGGTGCTGATACTGTGGTAAATAAGTTTCTTAAATATGGTGGCTCCGAGGTTAAAAATAAGCTACTGTAGATTATGAATATGATTTTTGAAAAGGGGGAAGTACCTAGCGATTTAGGGAAAACCTTAATTAAACCATTGTATAAGAAAGATGGTAAGAGTGAGTGTGATAATTATCGAAGCACTAGCCTAATATCTGTAGGTAGAAAATTACTTAGTAATATGATACTTTTCAGACTGAGAGATGCCGTAGACAAAGTTATAAGAGGAGAACAGTGCGGTTTCAGAAAAGCTAGAGGATATGTCGAACAAATTTGTACTCTTAGATTAATAATTGAGAAGTGCCTGAGTTTTCAAACATCTTTGGTCCTCAGTTTTATAGATTATGAGCAAGCGTTCGCTTCTGTTGATAGAAGAGCTTGAGCGAAGATCTTATCCTTATATATTATACCAGACAAATACATTAAAGTGATTAATGCTATGTACAAGAATAACACCGCTGCGGTTAAGGTAGGATATGAGATTTGCAGCTGTTTTCGTATTGAATCAGGAGTTAAGCAGGGTTGTGTTCTATCCCCTTTTTTAAGGACCACTTTGATGGATTTTTTCTTAAGGAGCACGGGAAAGGCACCGGCACCGGGAGACTACGGAATCAAATGGGGAGGAAAAACACTGCTGGACTTAGATTATGCTGATGATTTAAGCATCCTAGATGAAAGTGTGAGCAAAATGAATGGATTTTTAGATGTTTTGCGAGTTCAGGGAGCTAGAATAGGTTTAAAAGTTAATGTTAAGAAGACTAAGTCACTAAAGCTAGGAATAAGTGAAGATGAGAAGGTGACGTTGGATAACGAAAAGATTAACCAGGTTGACAGCTTCACTTACCTTGGTAGTATTATTAGTAAAGATGGTGGGTTGGAGCAGTGAAGATGTTAAAAATAGTATAGCCATGGACCAGGGTGTTTTTTTTCACAGTTAAAAAAAAGTTCAAAAGAATAGGAAGATAAGTCTGCAAACCAAGATTAGAATTTTGGAAGCTACAGTGATGACAGTGTACAAAAATGCCTCTGAAGCATGGACGCTCCGAAAGCGGATGAAGATTTGCTAGACGTTTTCCAGAAAAATTACCTACGGATTATTCTGGGTACCCGGCTGACTGACCGCATTTCAAACAGTAGTCTGTACAAAAAAGTGCGGTTCAATCTTGCTTTCTACGGCTATAATGAGAGAAAGGTTGAGATGGCTAGGGCACGTTTTGCGGATGAAGCAAGACAGATTGCGCTTTTCGGCCAACCGTCTAGGGCTAAACGAAAAGCAGGTCGTCCGTGGCTAGGGTGGGAGGATGTCATAAAGAAAGATTTACAGGAAATGGGAACTTCCTAGGAGGGTGTAGAGGGAAGCTTTGAACAGATTGGGATGAAGGAAGAGCATGCGTAGCTGTGTTAGCCTCAGACGGCTTGGTGCTGCGATGAGTTGTTAGTAGTAGTAGTAGTTTTGCCACGGAATTAATAATGGAGAAAGTAACCTTTATTTTCCTCTTCGCCTTAGAGAGAGGGAAGTTGCAAAAACATGTGAATTTAAGTGAGGGTCTTAAATTACGTCCATTTGCAATTTTGAGCAGGCATGTACGGAAGAATTTTCTCGGGGAAGGGGAGGGAAATAAAAAAAAAAGTATTTGCTTATTTCAATAATACCAGGAATTCATTAAAATTTAGGTTTTAGGGGGGAGGGTAGCCTCCCTTCCCTCTACTGCACGCGTCCCTTATTTGTCGTTAATCATCTTTTATGCTACTGATTTCAGCCTTAATCTTCAGAGCTTGAGGTTCAAGTTATGGCGAATACTACACAATGAGACACTGAAAAGGCAGTAAACACTAAAAATCAGAAAAATTTCGGGTGTACGGAATAATTTTTAGGACATGATTCTGTAGTCTTTCTTTCATTTTCCACTTCCACATTTCCACTTTTTAAGGATTTTAAAAAAGAGCTTACAGACAGAAATACAATAGCTAATTGTATTTTCCTATGCTCTTTGAATTCTCATTGACTTATGACTGCAAGCACTTATAGGCGGATACATTACAATTATTGCGCACTGTGATAGTAGGCTGCAGTGACGAAGTTTCTAGAGATTTTCGACAGTATTCTTCATTTTAAATGATGAAAATGATGGTACGTTGAACGATAGACATCAATTTTTTTACCACTAAACATGATGGAGTAAAATATAAAGTATAAAACTGTATCCATATTTAGTCATTATATTTAAATATGACATATTTGGATACATTCCAAAACCTAGCATTCAATAAAGCTGATTAATTACAATTACAATAACAAAAACCGTATATAATTTAGATGGCGTCAATATCAACATCTTCTCCTTCATCTTGCTTTTCTTCTTGTCTTTTCGCCTCCGCTTTAGCCTCTTCAGCTTTACGACGCATTTCTGCTTCTTGCGTTTGTATATCCCTGGCTCTATCGTTATATTCAATCTAAAAGAAAGAGCATCCATGAGCAATATTATTTTAAAACAGCACAATATTAGTAAAGGTAATCGAGTGGTACAACCCTGGCAATGCCAACATAATCATATACTTGGTGAAAAAAATGTTTGTCAGTACATTTAATTTCACATTTCTAGATAATTTAGATAGTTTTTGTTTAGATAAATCAGTAGCTTTTCGCAAAAGCTGTAAAAAGTTAAGTTCTGACAGAAGACAGAAAGTTTTATCGGATGGAAAACAAAGGCAAGGTTGTCACGTAAAATTCGGCTAATCCATTTGATCAGAAACTAAATTCTCTATAATCTTCCTGTATCAAAAATATTTTAGTACTTAATCAAAAATATTTTATTCATTTCGCGCACGATTTTCCCAGTCATAGAAATAAATTCTACGACCCTGATCTGAAAAGGAAACTAGCAGAATTTCCGCCCATATGACAACATTCTTTCGTCAAGAGGACGTGAAATCTGGCAGCCGAAGCGAACATTCTAAACCTTTAAGATTAAGGCTAAGATTTCCTGCTTATGATAAATATTAAGGAAATATTCGTTAATATTTATTAAACAAAACGAATCAGCGAGAAGCTCTTCAATCCACAATCTAAAGCCTAAAAAACAGTGCAGGAACAATTAAAAAGAAGAAAAATGTGACAACATCAAATACGACAAAAACGATAAACAAATAAAAATCAAGCATACAGGACGCTGAATTGACAAGGAAGCAAATAAATATGGCAGTAAATACGACAAAACCAACTTGACGTCACAAAAGAGCAAAAATAAACGAAACAAGTTAAAAACAAGAAGCAATATAAATTTTTAAGATATAAATACATAACAGAAAAATTCAGGGTCTTTTACTAGCGAATAGCCAATGGGCGTAAATTTTAAAATTAAAAAACATAATTGACACTTTCACTGCAAAAAAATCTTTCTTTTGAAAATTGTCTCCCCTTAAATAAATTTATTGCGAACCATACCCATGTAATGCTTTCAAAGCAGACATTTTTTTTTATTTTAGACTCGAAAAGCTTGGCAGTTCTATAGTTTTTTTTTTTTTATAACAACTGTTTTTCTCAAGAGGTGGAGAAAAATACTGGATTCCCAAAGTTTTCAACCGTTCAGCAAACCCTAAATAAGATTCATCTCTCAGCTTTTAATAAAGTATTCAAAAGTCTGAAGCCTCTTATCAGCATATTCCACTTTGTCACAAAACATGTTAATGTTTTGACACAAGTCTAATGCAAGCTCTAAAACAATCACACAAATATACACATCAGAATGGCAAGTTTGTGACCTTTGAGCAGCTCTTTAAAAGAACAAAAAGTTGACTATTATATCCCTTAAAGGGTCTAATATTCAGGCAGTGGATCGAACAAATAAATATGGCTAATCAATAACGATATATCTCCCAGCATAAAATCTGCAAGTTTCACCATTCTAGGTAATACTGAATATCGAATTTTTACTTGATATGTACTTTTGGCATATCCTTTTAACATATCCTTTTAACATACTGGTGTTGCTTTGCCGGGTCTGTGGAGTCCCGTATAGCCTGAGTTGAGCTGATTACAGGCGATAATTCTCGTCAGGTTGTTCCTTTCTTGTTTTTTATTGATCTGTTTTTTTTCCTTTTCTCCTGTTTTTCAGGCCATGAATCACGATGGGGGAGTGAGGGGGAAGGGGGAGTTAATATCTAATTTCACATTTTATTGATGTGAAAAATAACAGTGAAAAAACAAGCTTTTTCTTGAGTTGCTTTTTCCTCCCCCCAAAATCACATGACATAGGATAAAAATTTAGAAACGGCCATTTTCCCAAACACAGTCCAAAAATGTGCCATCGAGATGACACGATAAGCGCAGCTTCACTGGCGATAATTTTAAATCGTACAACAAGACCATATAAACCGGAGATTTAAATTTTATAAGCCTAATTTAGGGAACCAACGAACAGTCTTCAGAGGAAATTCTGCTTAGAAAAAAATGAAACAAAATGTCTTACTTCCAAGTCAGATTCTTCTTCTGATGATGATTCACTTTCCAGCCAATGAATAAGGGGTTTGGCTTTTTCTAGAATCGCGGCGTTTATTTCTTTTGATAAAAATTTCTTGGAGGGCTTGTTACCCCAATCAAAAAGGACAATTTCTTACACGATGTCTTCGTCATAGAGTGCCTATATCAAATACAAATTAGTCTTGTTATTAAATATGAGAAAAAAAATTATGGACCTATATTACATTACTTATTCTAATAGAAAACATTCAATGCTGTTCAAGCATTGAACAGCATTGAATATTCAATACTATTTAATGTGTTACAAACAAATTCTGGTAGCATATGTATAGTTTTTACATAGCCAAAGGAGTGGCATCCTTGAGCAAATTCAGAGAGGTTAATAATAACCATTCTAGTGAGTAAAATACGCCTGCCTCTTCATATTATATAAAATTATTATTTTCCGCTTCTTCTTCAAGGTTTCATTAACTTCTGTTACATACTACGAGATACTCGACCAAGGTCGTATCCAAAAAAAAAAAATTTTTAAAAACACATCACAAATTTGTTTATATTCATTTTTGTTAGGTTTTTAGTAGTCGGACAAGCATTTTGGGGAGGGGGGACAAACCCCCTAGATACAGCCTTGTACTCGACTAATAGGCGAGGGGTGTCCCTACTTCGCACCAAAAAAAAAAATCATTTTCTTTGCATTCTTTATGTAGCCTTGAGTCTAGGAAAATTGTGAAAAAAAGGGGTCAGCCTCAAACAATTTCCTATACAAATGATTCTTTCACAACCCGACCCAAAAATATATGCTGATTCTGAATCCAAAAGGTTTACCACTCTACCTCTTTCCCAAATTAGAGTTTTTTTAGGTTGAGGCAAAAAATGTTAATTGAGTAAATGCCAGCAAATGTGATTAGATATGGCATTTCTACGCTCTTTTTTGCTGATGAACATTAAACTAAATTTTTAAAGTCAAAAGAATTGTTTGGGGCATAAAGCTTTGAGAGAGAGTAAGGCTGGGGAAGAGGTTCTAGGAAAATTGTGAAAAAAGGGGTCAACCTCAAACAAATTGCTATACAAATTATTCTTTTACTACCCTGTCAAAAACTATGTGGTGACTCTAAATCCGAAGATTTTTTTAGTCTAACTATTTCAAAATTTTGAGTTTTTTAGTTGAATTTGAGGTTGAGCCAAAACTGTTGATTGAGTAAATACCAGCAATGTGATTAGATATGTCATTTCTACGCTCTTTTTTTTGCTGATGAACACGAAACTAAATGTTTGAAGTCAAAAGAATTGTTTGGGGCTTAAAGCTTTCAGACAGTGTGAGGTTAGGGGAGAGGTTCAGCCTGCAGATGTATATTAAACTTGGCCTATCACAAAACATTTGCAGCGTCACGCCTTGGTAACAACCAAGACTGGGTCCAGGTAAAGTCCAGTATGCTTGGAACCTCATTTTTGTCAAAGTGAGTAAGAATGGGGAGGAGGGGAAGTTGAGACACAAACTTGGTAATGACAAAAAAAATTTGTCTAAGAGCTTCCCTTAGCTGAGACAAAACACTAGTTCCAAAAAAGAGATCAATATACTCGGATATAATGCAACACAGAGATCAATTAAATAAGGCAGATAAAAATCACAGTAACACAGAGATTCATTGGATAGTGGCAAAGCTATTCAAAAATTTGAATCGTCTTCTTCTTCGCTACCATCGTCTTCAAGGTTTCCGGCATCGACTGTTTCGCAGTTAGAACAGCTTCTTCCTTTGAAATTACCACACGTCCCTGTACATTTTAAGCCATGCTTTTTGCAAGAACATCGCAGCGTCGAACACTCGCTCTTACAACTACATTGAAACACTTAGAGAAGAGAAGGCGGTACCAGCGATCTATCTAAATGCACAGATCGTAATTCGTCTTGTCGCCCAATCCAGCCAAACTTCAAAGAATTCAGTTGACACTCGACATTTTTCTACGCTTTCACTTGGAAGCAGGCTCGATGCGAATGATACTTAGAAACATTGTTTGTTGATACGGGCGTTTTTGCCTCAGCCTATTTCTAAGAGTCTCCCACGCTTTCTAGAACTTTCTCGTAGCGGACATTATCAAGACTTGTTTCTTTTTCTGCAACCTTAAATAAGATAAGCATGACCTTCTGTCCACCGTTTCTAATGTCGTCTTTTGTAGACTGAACCTAAGAATAGTCCGGCGATATCCTGGAAGTCTTTCGTCTCTTTTGCGTGATTCAAGGGTTAAGATTTTCCTATGCCATAAATTCGCGAAGTCAAATCGTATCCGAGAAACGTATGAAGGAAAAGAATTTGGTCGCAAAGGGTGGCACCAAGTTTCAGTTTAGCTGCCAATATGTCTCACAGACGGCCTCCAGTTTTCTGTGACTTTGACTCGGAATGGAAAAATATCGGTTTGCAGTCTCGCTTCGTGTGGTAAATACATTTACCACACGTGTGGTACAGTAAAAGGACTAGTAAGTCCGTATCTTCTCCTATTAAGACAGTGGGCTGGCTTTCTGACAACTCGACTGCATTCATCACAAGCGGTAGGTGAATATTGGCTGGTGACTGGTACAATTCACATCCTGTTTCATCAAGGTAGCCTGACAGCAGGCTGATGAACCCCTGCTTGTTTTCTGTGCTGCTGAGGAAATCATCTTTTTTTACTAAATAAGGCATCTGCAGCTGAATGCTGTTCTTAGGACAGCCTTATCAGCAACGTGATTACAGAACTTGCCTTGTAACTCCTGTATTTCGATGTTTTGCAGACACTGAAGCATTTCGCTCAAATAAACTGATATCGTAGTAAGATGAATAGAAGCCCTTAGTGATGAGAGTATCAAATAGACTGCAGCTTCCTTCATGATGATGAACCTTCACTGCGAGTCCTACTTGAAGAGGAGGTTTAATGGCCCTAGGTCGAGTGGTTTGCATGATGCTTTAGCAGCCGTTTTCAGTTTAGTATCTTTGCCCACGAATAAGTTCTCCAGGAAGAACTTCAGAGTCTGTGGCAGATATTTTATTCGATATTTTCAGGTCGTACGTCTTAACATACTCAGTCATATCTTGAGCAATACATTTTATGTCGCTCTTCAAAAACTCAGCAGCCGCACTAATAATGTTCGTTTTCTTTTGGTTTATTTATTTTAGCAGTTTACATAATAACCTTAGCGATTCAGTTAAAATTGTCAGGAATTATTCTAGTTTCAATTGACAAATCAGATTTTTTGTTCATTCTTGAACCTCACATCTACTTCTTTATTTACCGCAAACCTTTAACAGCATTACTTAGAAAGTAGAATTTTCAGACTAAGAATTGAAGCCGCGAAGATTCTTCGATACTCGCGAACGATGACGATTTTCGAAAAAGTCAGACTTTCACGTACCTCAGATTTGCCACGGAGATTACCCCACCCTCTCCATCTTCAATCCAAGTTGCTATAATGTTCTGATGTATTAGGGATGTTAAATCAAACCCATAAACCACTTCCTTAATTCGGAATTGTCTTTTCAGGACGGCGTTCTTTAAATTAAAAAATTCAGCCTCAACCTCAACCTAAAAAACTCAAATTTGTGAAAGAGGTAGAGCGGCCAACTTTTTATATTTAGAATCAGCACATTTTTTTTAGTCGGATAGTGAAAGAATCATTTGTATAGCAATTTGTTTGAGGTTGGCCCCTTTTTTACAATTTTCCTAGACAACCCCCCCCCCCCCAACCTCACTCTCCCTCAAAGGTTTAAGCCCCAAACAATTCTTTGGACTTTAAATGTTTAGTTTTATGTTCATCAGCCAAAAAAAAAGAGCTGAAACCTAATTAGCGTCCCGAACAAGACACATGAACATATATGAATAAACATATGATTTAGCCACATTCAGGCGCATACACAGAATTTTATTTTGGGGGGAGGGGCATTTCTAAGAGGAACAAAAATTCAAAGCAAGACTAAAAATGGCAAACTGAGTGTAAAACAAGAAATTATAGGGGAAATTTCAATATTTCCCTGGGTCTGAGGCCATCGAATATTTGCCGGGAGATCACCCTTTGTGGGAAATTAAAATCTGCATAATGACTTTACGTGAAGATGGTCGAAAGACGTGAAGAGAGACTATTCCTCTGAATCCTCCTGTTACCCAAACTAATGAACACAAAAATTACACGAGTTACTGATTATAAACAAGATTCCGGATATGTCCAAGAAAGCATTTCTGTGTAATTAATTGGTTAACTCCAAGAAACAAGATTAAATTAGATTAATATCAGGGGCGTCGTGGTGGCAAGAGGGGGCAGTTGCCCCCCCCCCCCGAAAAATGCGGATAAAAAATATTATACATCCCATGCCCTTGAGTATCCAGATATGTACCCCTCTTGCCACCCCCCCCCCCCCAATAAAAATGCTGGACATTCGCTACTTATTAATATAATGATAGTTTGCCCAAAACGAAACTTCCATATAAACAAGAATTGCTTTAAAAAATAAGCAACTACCAGAACCGCAGATGGAATATCTCTTTCCAGAGACATTCACATTGATAGTAAATTTGCCAAGTCAACAAATGACTTGAACACGTGACATGCACCTGTTTTAGGAAACGCAATTTGAAGGTGAGGTCTTGAAAAAAAAAAAAAACACTGGCATCTTTTCCAAATTTGAGTTCCGTTAGAGTGTCCTCTAAATATGAAAATATACCATAATCATGAAATATATCTTTCCAATACTTCCTCGCTATTAAGGGAACAAGTAACCTAAAATGGCAAATAAATTTTATACATTTTTGGGTCAGATTTCCATGCTAATTGAGCAGACAACTCACTTTAAATGACACTCAAGTTAAACACATTTATGGGGTGATTCTTATACCAGCTTATACACATTTATGTGGGTATGATCTTTATACTGAATGGATTGGTGAAGTCAATTTGTAAATATTTCTTCATTTCTTTAACTGCCAAAAAAAAAAAAAAAAAAAAAAAAAAAACCTTCAACCCTACGTACTTTTTACCCCTGTTTTCTTTTCCAGCATTTTTAAAGGCATAATACAGGCATAAAAAATGAATACTTTCCATCGGCTAAGTTGAAAGATCTGGCATCAAAATTAATACACAAATCGTCCGATGAAAAGGTATCCACCCCCACTCTCCATTATAAGCTCCACTATAGCAATATGGTTAAGCATAATCCAGCATGAATTTTGTCAATATGGCTTCAAATTTTTTGCTCTAATCATGGAATGGAATAATTTTTAATTTGGTATTTTATGTTATTATTTCTAATTTTCAGAAAATATCATTATGAATACGGACTAATATATATGCAAATAATGATTGTATACATACTTGCACTAGGAAAGAGGAGGGAGAAAGGCTCCACTAAAATTTGAGGCAAAAGTGCTTAGAACTGTTTGAGGTAAGAGAGGTGGGTTTAACCACATAAAGCAGAGGCCCTAACAAAGATATGCTGAAAGTTTACAGAGGTAACATGGAAGGGTAATTTTCGAAAAAAGCTATGCAGTGAAGAACCAACAACTTAAGAACAAATAATTCAACTGCAACCAGCATATGAAAAGAAAAAAAAAGGTTACTGTCCTATAATTCTGTATTAAACATGTGCGTTAATTCCATTGGTTTATTTCTGTGATGTATCACATTATTCGTAGAGAAAAATAGTCCTGCCTATTTGAAATCGAATTAACTATTGCTTATAGTTAGCTGTAGCTGAGCGACAAATATAAAAAGATAAGTAAAGATAATTTCTTGAGAGATAACGCCTTTTAAAAACCTAACATGAAAAAAAATTAGGCCAGGAGAAAGGACGAAAAGCTTATGAGTTATGACAAAAAAATCCCTCTTTCTCTGTTCCAATGGGATAAAAATCATATCCTTAGATATGGGCGTACCAGTAGCCCGTAAAATTCAAAAAAAAAAAAACGCTGGACACTCTAAATCAACAAAAAATTACTATGAATTTTGGGTCAATTCTTTGGGGAAAGCGAACGCCAAAGTTTCGCACAAGCTGGGACGGAGAATAGGCGCTGGCAGGGGCGTTCCGAGGCTCATTTTATTGAAGGGGGGATCTTCGTAAATTTTACCGAATCGCTACTTGATTTATGCTGAATTTTCTGCAGAAATCACGAATTTTGCTAATTTTCGGCCGATTTTGCAAAATTACTGCCGAAATTTTCGCCATCGGCGAAAATTTTACCGAATACGAAAAAAGTTGGAGGAGCGGCTCGCTCCACCCCGCCCCCACCTTGGGACGCCCCTGGGCGCTGGTCCATGGTTTGGCAACTTAACAACTTGACAAGCAGTTTGTACTAGCAGTAGTAGAATGGACCAAGTAGACTTTGGGCGATGACAAATGTTGCTAATTTTTCCAAGATTTAATTACAATTTCACGAAAAACCAGAAGGTAACAGCTCCCCCCCCCAAAAAAATATGTCTTCTCTGAAAAAGAAATTCACTACGAAACTTAAATTCTTATTCATCCTCCATCGGAAAATCAACTGTGAGTAATGAGGCATTATTTATTCAAATGCTCGTTTTATTTTTCGTTTATAACCATTTCAGATTTATCTGTAAACATCTAAATAGAGTGAAAACATGATTTTCTTTTGTCATGCCCCCCCCCCCCCAAAAAAAATAAATAAATCATCAAAACTCTCACAAACAAAACCAAACAGCAAAGGTCGGTAAAAATGACCAGTCTGCCAGAAAACATTAGAGCCCTATTAGGCCACGATTCTATAATTCGTCTGGGAGAACGCTTCGGGCCAATCACAAGGAGGAATTTAACACGTATTGGCCCTTTCTTTCCTGTTCATAGCTACCCAACGGCTCCCCACCCTACGCACATGCCAGTCCAACGCTTACGGATCTAATGCTCGTCACTCGCGATCACCTTATAATCCTTACTTTTGCCCGAAACTTTAAAGTTAATTTGACGCTCGTCTACTCCCGAACTTCGTATAGGAGTGTGTCGTTTCGGTACCATCTTTTGATATTTTTGTATTTAATTTTATCTCTTTGATAGAAATGCTGTACCTTTATTATTCTATATATTTAAGATACAACAAAAGTTAAAATAAAATGTCGGTCTTCTTGAGAAGTTGTCTTTTTGAACTGTGTAGTCTTCAAAACACGTATGGTACAAATAAAGCTGATAATTAAATCAGACAGAATCTTTACCAAAAGCGTACTGATCCGTTTTTGTTTTCTTTTTTTTTGGGGGGGGGGGGGAGGGAGGGGGGAGACAGCTTACTCGAGACCTTTAGTCTGCTACACCTCTAGACCCAGATTGATAAGCCTGTTTTTAACAACCTGAAAGAATGGCTTCTATCAAATCCGCCCTTTTACATAACTGGACTAAAGAATAATTTCACCAACATCTGATGACATCTTAAATTTGGTATAGATTTGTACCTTTAATATGTGTGGAACCTTTGGAAGGAGTGCTGAATAATGTACTTCGATCAGATGTTCAATTCCACCAAGCAAGGATCTCTGAGCCTTTTCTGAATCCATGGTAAAGCGCATGAACAGTTTCTTGAAAGTTTTTAGCTAAAAAAATGAAGTTAATTAATATAAAAGCACACTACATAATGAAAAAAAAATTATGGCATTTAATTAAAAGCAAAAAAATAATTATGGACTGATGACCCACATAGAGATTTACACTAATTGATGGCCGCTATGGTCGCCAAGCAGTTGACAAAAAATAATCGGCTAGAGTTTCCCTCAGTTTTCTAGACTACCTTTAAGCATTATTGCTTGATGTTTCAGCTGCATCCTTGGACGCATCTTCTGAAGTAGGAGCTGCAGAATCTACTGCAGTGTTAGGAGTACCGTAAGCAGTAACAAGCTAGTTGTGAAGGAAAAGGAAACGTTCTAATTTTTTCAATAAGTTCTCTGGCTGCATGATTATTTGATGTTGCACAAAAACTCCATAATTGTTCTCAATGAACCTACAAACTGAGGAAGATCTATGTCCTTATTTCTTCTGCAGTCCAAAAGGGGCATTGTTATACAACCCTCCAGTGGAAAGGTTTCAACCATCGAGGAAAAATTCTGTTTTTTTAGAAGGAGGAATTCAAAAGTATTATCAACCAATAAACTTCCCAGACTCCGACCTAGGAATCACACTACAATCACTTTGTGATCTATAGGCAATAACACTGTAAAAAAAACTTGTAGCGTGCATCAAAGGTCGCAAGCAGTATAATATGAAAACAATTCTTAATGTTCAAGAGCTGAGAACCAGATTTATATGGGCACTAAAGCCTCACGTGCTTACCAGCAGTAGTAACTACAGTGTTTGACATTTCTTACCGAGTAAAAATGTGCACGACTGTTACTACTAATGACAACTTACTGTAGCAGCAAGCTGCCTGAAGCCAGCATACCTACGCACCTTCATTCTACATCCCAATTTATTCATATCCTCCCTCGAATTTTTTTTTTTTTTTTTTTTAAGGGGGAAGAAAAGAATTTTTATGGACGCTACTTTCTCAAGGGAAAGTAGATTGGTCTGCGTTAAATTTTAAAGTAGTAAATTTCTACTTTTTGGTCTGAAAGTCCCTTAACACTTGTTTAATTGTTACCGCTACCGTTTTATCACGACTACCGTTCATAGTTTTCAGTCCAGCGAAATCATGGTTGACCATTAAAGAATATTGGCACAAGTGTTGTGATAATAATATTAACACAGCCGACTTGAGCGCCTCTTATGCCTAATTAGATTATTGGATATGTAAAAAATATGACAGTTGGTTCTTTATTTAACCGTGGAGATTTTTGGATCGCGCTAAATCAATAAGAACAATTACGGTTGCTGTTAACACTATTTTTTGCTACAACTAAATCATGCCACACATAAAGGAAAGATTGGAAATATACGTCATATAATACGACAACACCTGACATGAGCACCTTAATTAATCTAATTGCGGCTTATTGGATTAAAGAACAAAAAAAAAATATGAGAAATCGCCCTTGTTTAACCCAAGAGATTTAACATTTTACTAAATCCAAAGAGACATTTTTGATCATCGAAACTACAACTGTACCCCTGAGACCATAAGCCTTTTGACTGGTAAATTACTTAAACAATTTTTGACCAAATCAAAAGTCCATACAGTATTGATTCAATCATAGACAAACAGAAAGCTTAGATATAAAAATGCTGTGACACAAAACTTTACTGGCTAAAAAAAAAACACAAAAAAGAACCAATCAGATGCTAAGATTTTTTTTTATCGGCTTAAAATACCATTAGACTTGATAATCAGCCAATTTGATATGGAGAGGCATGTCTTTAAAAAGACGGCAGTATTAATCGCTCCAAAGAGAAAAAGAATGATGTGATTGATAAAAACGCGTCACAGAAACAAGCAAATTAGAGAACACTTGCAACACCAATGTAAAGTATAACCATTTCTCTTGGGTTGCAGTGATCAAGAGCACCCCGAGTAGCACCCCTTAACCAATACAAACGTCTTTTCTGTATCTAATCCATGTGAATATATATGAGAATGAAAAGCAGAAAGGACCTACCTCGGTCAATATGTTTGTAGAAAGGAGTACTTCAACAAGGACAAGGGGGGCTTTTTCTTTTAGCTCAAGTCTTTCAGCTTCAAGCAAAATGTCCTTACAGACATTAGCCTGATTCAAAACACCAGCTGCTTTTCTTTGCTTGACATAACTGTAGAAAATGTCCGCTCTTTCCTAATTAAACAAAGATAATCAGACTTAGTTTGTATCCCAATTTACAAATTTTGTTATATACTCTACATTTGTAAGTAGTAATAATAACTTACATATCTGACTTATTATACTATTTTATTACCAAACAAAATAATATATATACAGAGCACAAAACACGGATGTAAGTAAGCAAGTACAAAAAAAAGGTGCAAAAGACTATGGACCAGTATTTTTCCTGGGTCGATAAAGACCCCTGCCATTTGTTTTTTTCAAAATAAAGAGTATATCATAAGAAATGAGGGGGGGGGGAGACGCAATTAATATACACTCTTCTAAAACTGAGCATAAGACCAGTTCCAGGTTATTCCGATCCCATCCCTGCTGAAAATGTCTGCATACAAAAAAAAAAAAAAACTAGTTTACAATTTACCATTATAAGCCCCTATTCCAAACTGCTAGCAAATTGTTATGAACGATACGTAATATAAAATACATCGAGCCTGGGTGTCAAAATTAAATAAAAGAACTTAGACCAATATCTTAAATTTATCTTGCAACTAAATTTTTGCTCACAATGCTCCTAATTACGAGTTTATACTTTCTGATCACAGCAATATTAGTGATTTAGAGAATGTTTGTAACTTTGTAAATAATCATTTGTAGTATACTTATAAGATTTTCTTTTCAATTAAATGCGTTTAAATACGTCGTTACCCACACAATGTTCAGAACAGATTTTATAAATTCTTATGATTGACAAAAAATCCTAGTGAGGATTTGTCAATTTCAGTTAACAATAACAACTAATATGCAACTAGCATTTTACATATTCTGTTATAACTAATTGCATTTTACCAATTCATTAATATTTACCAATTAGTATTCATTCACAGTACAAGACAGCGTTCTTAGTATATTGAACTAGACAATATATACATCCTCTCATACACTAACTAACTTGGACTTAGTTCCTTCTACGCTGGATGGCACATCAGGAGACGCCGTTGCCACTACACAACGATCTCTGAAGAGCTTGTGGCCATGGGTCTTCCAATGATTTTTCCGCCAGTACTCGGTCAAGCGTAACTTTCTGCCGTCCAGGGCCTTCTAATACCAGTTAGGACCCAGCATCAGAAATCGTGGGGGAGCCTGCCATCATCGATACGGACCGTATGGTTCCAACACCGCCATCTACTACTCTGTATTTTTTGAAGAATCAATAGTTGCTTAAATCTTTCACCTACGGAGATATTCTTAACTCTCTCAGACTAAAGTATTCCCAGGATGCGTCGGGGGCAGATATTTCAAAAACCTTGTATTCGCTTTTCAACCTGTTTGTACCATTCCAGGTAGTTAATTTTCAATTTTAAGCAGTCTTTGTTTGACCAAAAGGTGAATATTTAAAAATAACAAACTGGTACTTTATAGCGGACGCAGAAGGGTTGGCCCTGGACAGGTAGGCAAAAGGGCTTGAGAATAATAGGCGCTACAAGTTGCCAGCTCAAGATCCATTTGAAGTGTACCACCTTTGATAATAGTAAGTATTAGACAATTCTCTGAAGAAATGTTTCCTCTTGAAAACTCTCACAATTGCACAGGCTAACCACACATACAACTCACCATTACACAATCGACGAGACAAGCGACATATTAATACGAGATTGATGAGACAACACATCTTGTAAAAAGAACATTTTCCACTTATTTTGTCCCTCCATACATTACATTATTAAGTTATCTATTTATTGAGTCCTTCATCATTAGATATTTTTTGATTATCAATAAAAAATGACATATTCTCGAGACACAAATTTGCATCACTCAAAGCACTATACGTTAAATAAGGAAGACGGGTAATTTAGCCATTTCACATGGAAGCAAATCTAGCAACTACACAAGATTGCAATACCCCTTGCTATTCCTCTGCTAGTAATTAGCAGCTCTACTGTAAAAGCATGGAATTCTAAAATTTAATAATTTGAAAACAGTATTTCTCAATTGAAAAGAATTGTTTCAGGTTCAGGTTCATACATTTTTATTAAAAAAAAAAAAACTCATTGTTAAAAAAAGGCGAACAAAACCAAGAATATGCTTGAAAAAGCGACCGGTTGGATATCATGCATGCCAAATCATCAAAACAATTAAAATGAAAAAAGGGGAAAACAATAATAATAACAGAAAATAATGATAAATATATAATGGCACAAAATATAAAAAAAAATAAAAATAAAATATCTACAAAACAAAAAAAAAAAAAAAAGCCTTCTCTCGAACCATTAACACTACCAAATTCCTGAAAAGAAAAGATTTTTAATACGTGTTTTAAGTTGCGGCACACTTTCAGCTTGACGAACTGAATCTGGGACCGAATTCTAAACTGACGGGCCCATGTGTCTGGTCACTTGGCTTGCTCTCGTTGAGTTCCGTGGCTCAGATGCAAGACTATCTTCACTCCTAGTCGAATAATCTTGATAAAACGAATTAGGCTTAAAAATATTCATAAAAAAATCCGGTGCAAAACCATTCAGACACTGAAATACAAAAACTCCAATTTGATAATCCCTTATTTCACCAACCTTTAAAATTTTAAACTTTCTAAAAAGTGATTCAGTGCTATAAACACCACGATCATACCTTCCAATCAACCTTATAGCCTTATTCTGCAGAACTTGAACTCTTCTAAAATTGCAACTAAAATTACTCGCCCAAATCAAACAACCATAATTTATATAATGCGCTATTATGGAAAAATACAATAAAAGCAGAATTATCAAAGGTAAAAAATTTTGAAAACGGTTCAGAACTCCAAGGCCTCGCGCCAGCTTGCATGCTATGATGTAGCAGTGTTTTCTCCAACTCAAGTTTCGATCCAGGATGAATCCCAGATATCGGATCTCTTCAACTTGTGATAGCGGTAGGCCATTGTAAATAATGACACCAGGGAGAGTGGGAGCAGAACCAGTCCTTGTAAACATCATAAAATTAGTTTTTGATGCATTGACGCTAAGTAGGCTAGCACAAACAAATTCATGTAGGCCATCCAGCGCCTTATTAGCCTTGAACAAGAGCTCTTGCAGCGACTTTGCTGCAATCACTAATGCCGTGTCGTCAGCAAAAGAAGTAACTGAAGCTCCGGGAATGTAGAATCTCATTGTGTCTACAAATATAAGGTACAGGAGAGGACCAAGAACTGAGCCCTGTGGAACACCACACTTTATGGGAAACGGCTGAGAAGATTTGTTACTCAAAGTCACTCGTAGCTTCCGTTCAATTAAATACGATTCAAACCAATTTAAAACACTACCCTTTATGCCTAAATAACACCGCCTTTCCAATAAAATCTTAAAAACAACCGTGTCGAAAGCCTTTCTAAAATCAATAAACACGCCCATGCACTGCTCGCCATTCTCAAGTGCTGAGTTAATATTTTCCAGAAGAAGCTGGACTGCCTGCGTCGTCTAATGTCCTTTCCGGAAGCCAAATTGACCATCATGTAAAGCACCAATTTTCATCAGATACTCGTAAAGCCGGTGATGAACAATCTTTTCATAAACTTTTGAATAAATCGGGAGAATCGATATTGGTCTCCAATTAGATATATCAGTTTTGACTCCACCTTTGTGCAACGGTACAACTTTAGCTATTTTAAGCGCACTCGGAAACATCCCCTTTTCCATAGAAATATTGATAAGGTATACGAGGTTTCTTTGCTTAGTTAGTAATGACAAATGCCTTAAAAAAAATTTAACTACTGACAATCATATTTCCACTTGAAAATGTAATAATTTACCAAATAAATTTACAGTGGCGAATAGGTGGTCAATTACCATGCTAAAATGGTAATTTCTTCAAAACGAATGTGTACTTTTAATATCAAATTTAATTTAAATATAATTTTTTAGTTTCAGATGAAAAGACATTTGTCATAGAAGCTAAATCCAACTTCTTAACTCCAGTAACTAGAGCCTCTTTTTCTGAAAAAATGTTAGAATAATTTTTTTTTCTAGTCTACCATATTAGATTCTCAGAGTTTTAGCGAATGATACTTCGAATCACTTTGATCTTCTGGCGAGCTGTTTAATATGTATAATGAAGAGAAAGTTTTTATTTTTACGACTATTTTTGAAGACATTGCTTTAGTGAAATACAAATCAGAGCTAGAACCAACTGTCTGGAGTAATTTGCAACCTAATAGCCGCAAAAAGGCGAAACTGCATAATAGTCGAAATCATAGCCGAAACTGCAATAATAGCCGAATTGCAGTTAGCACCGTGCTTATTTAACGCAATTAAAGTTTTGTGATAAAACACCTAAAATGAATCATTGCAGTTTCGGCTATTATGCAGTTTCGCAAATAGCCGAAATTCCCAATAGCCGAAACTGCAATGATTCATTTTAGGTGTTTTATCGTAAAATTTGAATTGCGTTAAATAAGCATGGCGCTACTTGTAGAGGCGATCGCAAGGCGTCTCCGATTAGACCTTGGATAAGGATTAACCCTCGAAGATCGATTAATAAATGAATTATTTATAGAAGTTTCTTTTTGGTCGGCCGTAGTTTTCGGGCTAACACTTTTTAGTCCTCGGGCCATCACAACCAGATCAAATTTTTCTTTTATTTACAAGGAGAGAGGGAGAGGGAAGGGGGATAAACCTTAGAATAATCAAACGATTAAACAAAAAATTATATAAGTTTGGCTAATTTTAAGAAAAAGGTTAGATACGTACTATATTCAAATCATGAGTTTTAGTTTTTATCAAGTTTCTTGGAGATTTAGTAGTTCGTTGTTTTTTGTGTATTTAAGATTAGGTTTACGCATGGAATGAAGTAAGGAGCTATCTCTCTTTCTCAATTTTTTTTCTTTCTTTTTTCAGCTATGTTAATTATCAGTTCTTGTCCCATGGACAAGCTCCGCTTCTTGGGTGGGTTATTTGTTATGTTGTATGATTACTTTAAATAAAGGATTTCTCTACAAAAACATCATCTTTTTTCTACTATAATTGCACGGCAAAACAGTATATCTGCCAACAGTTCTAAAGCATGATGCTTAAGAAAAAAAAGTTAAAAACGTACCTTTTCAGATTTTTCCGCATCTTCACAAACTGCAAGTGCTTTAACTCCAGCTGCCAGCTCCTCTTGCCGCTTTTTGACTGCATCTGCAGAAACATCCTCTGACCATTCAACATCTTCATCATCACCAAAATCATTTTCCTAAGGAAACATTATAGGATAAACTAAAAATAGGCATACATCTGAACATGCAAACATCTTATTACTGCTGAATATACAGATACAGTTTTGAGCATAGCTGAATTCTGCACCAATTTTGGCAAAACTTGAAAGATCTATGGATGTAAGCTAGCAAGGAGGGCTAGAGAAAGAGGAGATGAGAGAGGGGAATGAGGAAAAGAGCGAAAGAGGGGAGAAAATGATTTATCTAGTAGATTTTTATGAACTCGTTGCATTTCGCAGACGCATATTTATTTCACAGGCCCGCGGAATAAAAGAATTAAAAAAAAAGATTATCAATTATCCACTAATTTTTCGCATCCGGCAAATGCTTCAAATGCTAAAACACTTTTTACAAATGCGTACGTAACTATCTTAGTGACTGAATGGCTTCAAAATCGCATAAAAATAATGAGAAAAATAATCTCTATGCGGGTAAGAAGTTCCTTACCTTTGCTGTGGCATCTCCATTTTTGGCCCCACTATCTTCCTCTTTCTTTCCTTTTCTTCCGCCTTTCCTTTGAGATTCTGTGAGCGAAGCGCCTTGAACAGTCGGATCAACCTATCAAAAAATTATTGCGTGAAGAAAACTGAAGTTTAAAATGAGAAGGATCATAAAACTGGGAAACAGGCCAAACACCTTTTTATTGATCATTTTTTCTTTTCAGTCTCTAGATGAGATTTCCAAGAATGGACTACTTCAGTGCCAATATTTAAGGTAATGAAAGAAAAAACTCCATTAGAAAACATGGAAAAAGACAAATCTCATTAGAAGACAAATGGACTGCAACATTACCACACCGGAGATTGTGCATAGTGCCAACATTTTCAAAATACCAATCAAGAATCAATTTTTCTTTTCTAGAACTTCTCAAAGTAGTATATTTTTTAGGATCCGAATTTAGAGTTTAATAGTTTTTTGTATGCTTCCTATAATATTATAATCTAAATCCTGCATTTGGAGAAGGTCTTAATAATATTTTTTTAAACTAAATCCTGTCTTTTATAATGTTTTCCAGAGAGACATTGGACCTGTTTATATCAAAAGACATATCAAAGTCAAGTACATCCACTTGGAGAAACTTACTAAAAAACGATGCTGCCTCTATGCATTTTCTTCTTTTTTCTTCTTCAACCATTTCGTATAAAAGGAATGGCCGTAGGAATTTAGGGGAGGGCTCATTCGACTGAAAAGTGAAACTTTTAAATAAAGATAGGAGCAATAGGACCAAGGTGGCGCTATTGCCAATTATATCTAGTATTTTAAGGTTTTTCTATGAAACTATCTCTTCATAAGCTGCGTTTTCTCACACAAAAAAAAACTCTTTTAGAGCCAGTAGCAGTAAAAAAGCTTACCACGTTTCAGATATCAAGTCTGAAACACCAGTATTTGATGGCGTATTATGGATGATGGAAAATAATTATGACATTTTTTTCACGTCAGCAAGATATTCAGTTTGAACATTAAAATACCAGATGTCTTCGGCGGTGACGAAAAAACAAAGGATCAAAGATGACTTTTTTTCGGGGGGGGGGGGTGCATCAATACATTCAGATTACATAAATCAGGATCACAGGAAGGGAGAGGAATAATTAACTGAGAGCGAGAGAGAGAGCGAGCGAGAGAGAGAGAGAGAGAGAGAGAGAGAGAGAGAGAGAGAGAGAGAGAGAGAGAGAGAGAGAGAGAGAGAAAGAGACAGAGAGGGGGAGGAAGAGCAATAGAAAATACAAAAAGATAAATGTGTGGTGACTTTTCTAGCGTTGTCCTAGGTGAAATATCAAATAGAAACATAGGACAACAAGAAAAAAAAGGTTGCAACTCAACATGCAGAAATGACAAACCTCTGGCGGATTTTTAAGAATATATGTTGTCAGCTTGTGTCTAATTTCCAATAGGCCTTGATGACCACAGGCTTTGCAACTTTGACTAATTGTCTGCTTCTTAGCATTGCAAGAGAGGACTGTTTCAGGATTCTCACACTGTGGACACAATACAAAACGACTAATGAAACCATTCAACAGATCCTGAAGTTTAGAAGCATCGTGGGCACCATTCACAATGTATCTATCATTCTTTGGATCGAATTGAGTTTGAGCTCCGAGCTCGCAGCCAAAATATTTAGTTGGATCTGCAAAAAGTGGACTTTAGCTTTGAGTGCTCACTTAATGGCTTTTCACTCTCTATCCGTTTCCCTTTTCGTTTTCCGAAATAGAATTGAATTTTTACTCATTATTTGAAACCTTTATATTATGGTGATTTAACAAAGTCTCCAACAGTCCATTAACTGATACTGTTGTATTGTATGCTGGATTTATTGAAAGTAAAAGCGTACAGAGAACTGAATTACAATTTAATTTAATAAATTTTTAGTACTGTATTAATATCCTGAAATTGTTCATGGTTTCGAATCACGCACATTTTAGCTTTATTGATGAAATCATTTTATGATTACTAGTACAGATTCTTCTGTACTCTTAGAAGTACAGAAACTTCTAAAATGGCACCGCCCATGGAGAGAAAATTTTCACCAAAAAAGTTACAAAATCCCAAACGCCATCAGTGATCCTTTCAATTCGCCGACGTGCGCGGCTCAGGCACTCCACCGGATGGGAATAATTTTCTAGGGGGTAGAAATGATCGTATACGGTAATTCAAATGGCATTACGGAAAAGTTTTGTGAAGCTTACTTTTACATTTCAACTCGAAACTAAGTTAGCTCTATGATTGGTTCAATACATTTTCCCCTGCTTTCTTCGGTCCTTAAGATAAGTAGAAGTGCATGTTCTTTCCAAAATGTGTTACATTTACACACAGAAAATAGTTTTCAAAGGTATTATGTTGCCTAGAAAAACTTCCTTTTCAAAGCTTCTTATAAAAACATGGAGTTAATTAAAGTAAATAAACCAGGGTCGGATTTTTCAGTTCTGTCCGTCTTCTGTAAGATTTATATTTTACAACTGAAGGCTTTTTGAGTTTGCCGCATCCGCGTGAATATATTATGATGTTATATGATGTTCATCATGCATTATGATGGACCCGATGTTCAGACGTTCATGCACTTTAAGTATATTTTCAAGCTTATCCTCGATGTATGGAGGTTGTCTCAATAAGTCATATATTTAATTCACTATCTGGAAAAAAAAAACCGTAAAAATGAGAAGGGAAATTATGGCTTGGTTACTATAAAAATGACTGTAAAATATGAAAAAGACAAACTTGAGAAATTTCGCCATTTAAGCACAAAAAAGTCTGAAATAAACAACAAAATAAATCAGTATACATTTAAGCCTGGATTAACAGCAAGAATTACAGTAGCTTTGACTTTAACAAGCTTATTTTCAGGTGTCTCGAAAATGAAACAGTTATAAGAAAGAAGTAATGAAATATGAAAACAAAAACCAAATAAGAATATTGAAGGATTGTTCAGAAACATTATCAGCTTTATAATCAAAAAAAAAAGAATTCAAGCACAGAACACGTTTTTATACAAAAGCTGCGATATTTTTAAACAAAAGCTGCGATCTTTTGCTACAGTCCAGCATAGTCCTAAACAAAATGACTGTAAACATGACCGTAGTGCATCAGCTTAATGGCACCCTCTTCATGAAGTTGCGCTCCCAGAGGCTCAACCACATTGTTTGAAGTGAAAATGGTAGGAGTAGGAATAGACCCTCTTTTTCTGCCGGGGTGTTATCCCATTCAATATTCGCCTGGTTCTGGCACTAAGATGGTTCCTTTTTTTTTAGATATAAAGAAACATTCCACAGCAGTTCACAGCCTATTTTAAACCTAGATTTATAAATTGGATCATCCAGGCATCTCCAGCCCATGCCACCTGTTGCTTGGATACGAATAATTGTCAATACAATGGAGGCGAAAGATCAACAGCTCTAAGAATCCAACCGGCATACCACTGCTATCGCGATTTCCGAAGATTTTCGCAGGCTACACAATTGAAAGCAGCAACAAAATCTATAAACATGGTAAGTATAGGGTGGCTATAGTGCTTGCAGAGTTGGTGAATATGCGAAGATCACAAAGATCTTCATACAAAGAGTGAAGATCTTGTGAGTGCACCTTCTCCCTCTTCGAAATCTGCACTGGATTTCGTGTGTTCCTTCATCCCTTACTGCCTCAAGTCTTTTTAGCAGAATCATTGCGAACACTTTGATAGAAATACCCATGAGTGATATCCCTAGGTAATTGCAAGAATCAAAATTGTCTCCTTCTTGAATACTGGGATAATCACTGACACCTTCCAATTAGACGGGAAGGTCTCATTTCTGACATTAGTCCGAAGAGGAGTTCTGTTTGTTATGCTACAATATTTGGTATGACTTTCGTCACAGACATTATACGAGGTCATCATAACAGAAAAAATATTGTCAAATGTGAATACTTACTTAAGACGAGGCACAGGCTATTCAGCCCAATTCGGAACCAGGAAGCTATTGGACCGGATTCTGTCAAAGTGATGTGTCCTCTTTCTGCGGTCGAATGCGTTGAAGCCACGACTTGTCCCACTTGTAGCCATATTTTCAAAAACCGCTTAGTGGTTCGACGTCCTTCTTCACGACGTTATGCCATGACTTGATTTTGCCTCCCAGTTTTTCCTTCCAGGAGGAGGGAGGCACTGCAGTAAGGACCTACTGTTTTAGGGTCTCCACTGGGCCTCACATTACATGGCTAATCCACTTCAGTCGTCTTTTCTTGATTATGCATGACGTTGTAAGTTTTTGTCCGCACACTATGAACCCGCAGTTGCTGATTTGTTGCGACCGTCTCAAGATGCAAATAGCTCTTAGGCATAGAACGTCTAGTTGCCCCTTCTTCCTCTGCCTTTAGAGCCGAGGTCACAACTGTGTTGGGAGTATGGAGCGTACGCATACCGAGTACATTCTGAGTTTTGTTTTGAGCTCAATTTCTCGTTTCAACCACAGTGGTTTGCGCAGTTGCCCGAAAGTACACCAGGCTTCTGAAGGTACTGGAGTCATTATTTTGTTTCATAAACTATCGGGTAAACAGTCCAAAGAAAAAGCTTTTTTTGTTTTTTTGTGGCCTTATCATAATCTTATCAGACTCACCTCATAGCCATGGTCTTTGTTGTTATGCTTTTCTTGTTTCGTGTTGTTTTCTTTTTGCCACAATTTTGTCAATTTTCCCTACAGCTCCACCACAGCAGCGTCAAAAAAACAAAACAAAAAAAAACAGAAACTCGTATTTATTAGGGCTAATTTGAGGTCCTATTGAGCCGCAAGAGATAGCAATACGATTAACGCAAGCTGAAAGGCCAGGCTTGTTCTACTAATAACTAAAAGACCTTCCGTCAAAATTATATACGATACATCAGTAAGCCCTATAAACACAGCAAACAAAAAAACAAAAAAATATTTAAAATACACACACGCTATAACTATAAGGAGAAATGATTTACCAGAGACCACGTAATGAAAAAATTGGATGTGCAAAAAGTGCACTTTAGCTTTGAGTGCTTCGCTTTTTCGCTCTCTATTCGTTTCCTATTCATCGTTTTCCGAAATAGAACTGAAATTTTTACTCATTGATTATTTGAAACCTTTATATTATGGTGATTTAACAAAGTCGCCAACAGTCCATTAACTGATACTGTTGTATTGTATACTGGAATTATTGAAAGTAAAAGCGTATAGAGAACTGAATTACAATTTAATTTAATAAATTTTTAGTATTGTATCAATATCAATTGTGTCAAAATCATGCACATTTTAGCTTTATTGATGAAATCATTTTATGATTACTACTACAGATTCTTCTGTACTCTTAGTACAGTAACTTCTAAAATGGCACCGCCCATGGAGAGAAAATTTTCACCGAAAAACTTATAAAATCCCAAACGCCATCAGTGATCCTTTCAATTCGCCGACGTGCGCGGCTCAGGCACTCCACCGGATGGGAATAATTTTCTAGAGGGTAGAAATGATCGTATACGGTAATTCAAATGGCATTACGGAAAAGTTTTGTGAAGCCTACTGTTACATTTCAACTCGAAACTAAGTTAGCACTATCGATTGGTTCAGTACATTTTCCCCTATTTTCTTTGGTCCTTTCTTTTTTAGGTTTTCCCCTGCTTCCTTTGGTCCTTAAGATAAGTAGAAGTGCATGTTTTTTTCCAAAATGTGCTACATTTACACAGAAAATAGTTTTCAAAGCTATCATGTTTCCTAGAAAAGTTTCCTTTTCAAAGCTTCTTATAAAAAATGGAGTTAATTAAAGTAAATAAACCCAGGACGGACTTTTCAGTTCTGTCCGTTTTCTGTAAGATTTATATTTTGCAACTTAAGTCCTTTTGAGTTATACCGCATTCGCGTGAATATATTATGATGTTATATGATGTTCATCATGTATTATGATGGACCCGATGTTCAGACGTTCATGCACTTTAAGTGTATTTTTCAAGCTTATCCTCGATGTATGGAGGTTGTCTGAATAAATCATATATTTAATTCAGTATCTGAAAAAAAAACGTAAAAATGAGAAGGGAAATTATGGTTTGGTTACTATAAAAATGACTGTAAAATATGAAAACAACAAACTTGAGAAATTTCGCCATTTAAGCACATAAGTCTGAAATCAATAACAAAATAAATCAGTATACATTCAAGCCTGGATTAACAGCAAGAATTACAGTAGCTTTGACTTTAACAAGCTTATTTTCAGGTGTCTCGAAAATGAAACAGTTATGAGAAAGAAGTAATGAAATATGAAAACAAAAACCAAATAAGAATATTAAAGGATTGTTCAGAAACATTATCAGCTTTAGAATCAAAAAAAGAATTCAAGCACAGAACACGTTTTTATACAAAACATTAAAAAGCTGCGATCTTTTGCTACAGTCCAGTATAGTCCCAAAAAAAAGACTGTAAACATGACAGCAGTGCAACAGCTGAATGACACCCTTTTCATAAAGTTGCGCTCCCAGAGGCCCAACCCCATTGCATGGAAGTGGAAATGGTAGGAGTAGAAATAGAGCCTCTTTTTCTGCTGGGGTGTTATCCCATTCAATATTCGCCTAGTTCAGGGACCAAGATGGTTCCAATTTTTTTCGCTAGGATAAAAGAAACATTCCAAAGCAGTTCAAAGCCTATTTTAAACGTTGATTTATAAATTGGATCATCCAGGCATCTCCAGCCCATGCAGCCTATTGCTTGGATACAAAAAATTGTCAATAGAATGGAAGCGAAAGATCAACAGCACTACGAATCCAACCGGTATACCACTGCTATCGTGATTTCCGAAGATTTTCGCGGGCTACACAATTGAAAGCAGCAACAAAATCTATAAACATGGTAACTATGGGGAGGCTATAGTCCTTGCAGAGTTGGTGAATACGTGAAGATCACAAAGATCTTCCCACAAAGAGTGACGATCTTGTGAGTGCACCTTCTCCCTCTTCGAAATCAGTAGAAAGGGGGGTGTAACTCCCACGATGACCACGTGGTTTATGGTTTTCTCAGTGAGAATGAAAAAAACAGGAATTTTCTCACTTGAAAAAACATGAATTTTCTCACTTTGATGGATGTTTTCTTGGACGGTTATGTGTGTTGGTCAATTTATTTGATGTTTTTCATGGATGTCAACAGCAATTCATGTCTGTTTTATGGTTTTTGTCAGTGACAATGAAAAAACAGGAACTTTCTCACATTTATGGATTTCAACAGCAATTTATGTTCCTGTTTTATGGTTTTTGTCAGTGAGAATGAAAAAACAGGAATTTTCTCACTTTTATGGATGGTTATGGGTGTTGGTCAATTTATTTGATGTTTTTCATGGATGTCAACAACAATTTATGTCTGTTTTATGGTTCGTTGTCAGTGAGAATGAATAAACAGGAATTTTCTCACATTTATGGATGTCAACAGCAATTCATGTCTGTTTTATGGTTCGTTGTCAGTGAGATTGGAAAAACAGGAACTTTCTCACATTTATGGATGTCAACAGCAATTTATGGATGTCAACAGCAATTTATGTCTGTTTTATGGGTCGTTGTCAGTGAGAATGAAAAAACAGGAACTTTATCACTTTGATGGATGTCAACATCAATTTATGTCAGTGAGAATGGAAAAACAGGAATTTTCTCACTTTGATGGATGTTTCAAGGTCGATTTATTTGCTGTTGTTTGTCCAGGTGTAATGACATTGGGGTGATTAACATAATCGGTGGGGGAATTATTGGTTCACGAATGGGGAATTAAGAAACAAACATGGCTTCATTGTTGTTTGGCTAACCTAACCTGAGAAATTGATTTACATAATTGGCGGGGGAGAATGTATTGATTTACGAAAGGGGAATTACGAAACAAACATGGCTTCTTTGATCTTTAGGCTAACCTAACCTGAGAAATTGATTTACATAATCGCTAGGGGAATGTATTGATTCACGAAGGGGGAATTAAGAAACATTATGGTTTCTTTAATCTTAGGTCTGAGGGATAAACGTTCGTTAGGTCAGAGAGAAAAATTAATATTCTATTTTTAAATAGGGCTTCATTGATCTTTACTGTCAAGAATTAGAAATGACATCACTTGTTATCTTGGAATTATGCGGGAGTCTAAAGAGATAAAAATTCTATTTTTAAATACGGCTTCACTGAGCTTTAAGTCGGAGAGATAAATTGATATTCTAACGAAACCTTAATAGTCTAGCTAGGAACATTTATGAGATGAAGAGATTAACGTAGGAAAGGGTATCCTAGAAATTTGAAATGTGACAGCGCAGAGATGCCAAAAACAAAAGGAATACGCTGAAGTTACGATTAGGGATTATTTGGGCGAAAGCGTTTTAGGGAATTATTTCGGCGAAAAAGTTAGAGACATTTTAAAAGATGATTTAAAAGATGATTTTAGAAGAGGATTTGAGGGTGAAACTCTGTGGTCGTCATAATACACAAGTTCCATTTGCACAGTGTTGTGAGGTCCCCTACCACAACCCCAAAGAGTCCTCATACCCCACCCCAACCCCGAAGGGTCCTCATACCCCACCCCAACCCCGAAGGAAGCCCCCGGTCCTCAAAGGTCCACCGGGCTCCCAAAGGGCCACCCGGCCCTTAAGGGTCCCCCAGACCCCCAAAGGACCCCCCAGGCCCCAAAGGCCCCCAAAGGGCCCCCTCCCTCTCCCTCCCCCTCCTCACCTCACCTTCCCCTCCCCCATTTTGAATTGAAGTTATCAAGTATTTTACAATAGGTTGTATAGGTTGTGTCAAGACTGGGCTGGGTAACTGTAGGACAGAGAAAAGTCAAGACAGATAGTCCAAAGTAATTGAGAGGCAAATGTGTTGTGTATGTGTTGTCTGAAACCTATGATTTGGGATGGATGGTTTGCTATTTTTGACTTTTCTGAGCTGGATTTCTTAGCCTTTCATAGGTGTGTGTTGTCAGAAAATTATGATTTGGGATGTGTAGTTTGCTATTTGGACTTTTCAGAGCTAGGATTCTTAGTCTCTCATAGGTGTTTGTTGTCTGAAACTTCTGGTGTAAGTTTTTGTGTGTGTGTGTAAGTTTTTGTGTGTGTGAGTGTTTTTGTGTGTGCCCATATCAATTCTATTTTTCTAAAATAATATAAAATTTTCGTGTGCGTGTGTAATAAGTTTTTGTGTGTAAGTTTTTTTTGTGCGTGTGTAAGTTTTTGTGTGTGTGTAAGTTTTTTGTGTGTATGTAAGTTTTTTGTGTGTGTAAGGTTTTTGTGTGTATTTAAGTTTTTGTTTTTGTGTAAGTTTTTGTGTGTGTGTGTAAGTTTTTGTGTATGTGTATGTTTTTTTTGTTTGTCTTTATTTTTTTTTGTTTTTGTTAGTTTTTTTGTGTTTTTTTAATTTTTTGTAATCGTTTTATTTTTTTTGTTTGTGTTAGTTATTGTTTGTGTGTTAGTATTTATGTGTGTGTAAGTTTTCGTGTGTGTGTAAGTTTTTATGTGTGTGTAAGTTTTTGTGTGTGTGTAAGTGTGTGTGTAATAAGTTTTTGTGTGTGTGTAAGTTTTTGTGTGTGTTTAAGTTTTTGTGTGTGAGTTTTTTTGTGTGTGCCCATATCAATTCTATTTTCCTAAAATAATATATAATTGTCGTGTGTGTATGTGTGTGTAATAATTTTTTGTGAGTGTGTAAGTTTTTGTGTGTGTGTAAGTTTTTTGTGTGTGTGTAAGTTTTTTTTTTGTGTGTCTGTAATTTTGTGTGTGTATGTAAGTTTTTTGTTTGTATGTAAATTTTTTTTGTGTGTAAGGTTTTTGTGTGTATGTAAGTTTTTGTGTGTGTGTAAGTTTTTGTGTGTGTGTGTAAGTTTTTGTGTGTGTGTGTAAGTTTTTGTGTGTGTGTGTAAGTTTTTGTGTGTGTGCTAGTTTTTGTGTGTGTGTAAGTTTTTATGTGTGTGTAAGTTTTTATGTGTGTGTAATAAGTTTTTGTGTGTGTGTAAGTTTTTTTGTGTGTGTTTAATTTTTTTTGTGTGTGTAAGTATTTATGTGTGTGTAAGTTTTCGTGTGTGTGTAAGTTTTTATGTGTGTGTAAGTTTTTGTGTGTGTGTAAGTGTGTGTGTAATAAGTTTTTGTGTGTGTGTAAGTTTTTGTGTGTGTTTAAGTTTTTGTGTGTGTAAGTTTTTGTGTGTGTGTAAGTTTTTTTGTGCGTGTGTAAGTTTTTGTGTGTGTGTAAGTTTATTGTGTGTATGTAAGTTTTTTGTGTGTTTGTAAGTTTTTTGTGTGTATGTAAGTTTCTGTGTGTATGTAGTGTGTGTTTAAGTTTTTGTGTGTGTAAGTTTTTGTGTGTGTGTAAGTTTTTTTGTGCGTGTGTAAGTTTTGTGTGTGTGTAAGTTTTTTGTGTGTATGTAAGTTTTTGTGTGTGTGTAAGTTTTTTTGTGTCTGTAAGTTTTTGTGTGTGTAAGTTTTTTTTGTGTGTGTGTAAGTTTTTGTGTTTGTGTAAGTTTTTGTGTGTGTGTGTGTGTAATTTTTTGTGTGTGTGTTTAAGTTTGTTTGTGTGTTTTTGTTTTTTTGTGTGTGTAAGTTTTTTTGTGTTTGTAACTTTTTATGTTTGTTTAAGTTTTCGTGTTTGTGTAAGTTTGTGTTTGTGTGTAATTTTTTGTGTGTGTGTAAGTTTTTGTGTGTGTGTGTAAGTTTTTGTGTGTGTGTGTAAGTTTTTCTGTGTGTGTATAAGTTTTTGTGTGTGTGTAAGATTTTGTGTGTGTGTGTAAGTTTATGTGTGTGTGTGTGTGTGTGAAGTCATTGTGTGTGTGTAAGTTTATGTGTGTGTAAGTTTTTTTGTCTGTGTTAGTTTTTTTGTGTGTGTAAGTTTTTTTGTATGTGTGTAAGTTTTTGTGTGTGTGTGTAATTTTTTGTTTGTGTGTAAGTTTTTTTGTGTGTGAAAGATTTTGTGTGTGTGTAAGTTTGTGTGTGTGTAAATTTTTTTCTGTGTGTTTAAGTTTTTGTGTGTGTGTTAGTTTTTGTGTGTGTGTAATTTTATTGTTTTTTTGTAATTTTTTTTGTTTTTGTAAGTTTTTTTGTGTGGTTTATTTATTTTTTGTGGGTGTAAGTTTTTTTGTGTTTGTATAAGTTTTTGTGTGTGTGTAAGTTTTTGTGTGTGTGTGTAAGTTTATGTGTGTGTAAGTTTTTGTGTGTGTGTAAGTTTTTGTGTGTGTGTGTGTGTTAGATTTTGTGTGTTTAAGTTTTTTTTGTGTGTGTGTAAGTTTTTGTGTGTGTGTAAGTTTTTTTGTGTGGGTGTAAGTTTTTGTGTGTGTGTGTGTTTTAGTTTTTGTGTGTGTGTAATTTTTTGTTTGTGTGTATGTTTTTTTGTGTGTGTTATTTTTTGTGTGTGTGTAAGTTTTTGTGTGTGTGTATGTTTTTGTGTGTGTGTGTGTAAATTTATGTGTGTTAGTTATTTTGTGTGTTCTGGTTTGTTTGTGTGTGCGTGTAAGTTTTTGTTTTTTTTTAATATTTTGTGTGTGTGTAAGTTTTTTTGTGTGTGTAATTTTTTGTGTGTGTTTGTAAGCTTTTGTGTGTGTATGAGTTTTTGTGTGTACCCATATCAATTCTATTTTCCTAAAATAATATAAAAATTTCCACTTCAATTCAGATTTTTCTCAAACAGATGAAAGAATTTAAAATACTGTTCTAGATTTTTCATAGAAGATAGAAAAGTTCAAGTTCTCTTCTGAATTTTACCAAAGAACATAATTCAATTCTAATTTCTCCAGAGAAAATAAAAAGCTTCCACTTCAGTTTTAAGTTCACCAAGACATGAAAAATTTAAAGTTCAGTTCTAAATTTTTCCGTAGAAGATAAGAAAAGTAATACTATGAATGTGATTATTTTCTATGAAGATAAAAAGTTTCACTTTAATTCTAAATTTTCTTAAATTCAATTCCGACTTTTCTCAATGAGATGAAAAAATTTAAAGTTCTGTTCCAAATATTTTCCCGGAAGAAGAAAAGTTCAACTTCGATTCTGAATTTTCTCAATGAAAATGAAATAAGTTATTGATCAATTCTATTTTCCCAAAATAATATAAAAAGTTTCCACTTCAGTTCAGATTTTTCTCAAAGAGATGAAAAAATTTTAAATACTGTTCCAAATTTTTCATATAATATAGAAAAGTTCAAGTTCTCTTCTGAATTTTACCAAAGAACACAATTCAATTCTAATTTCTCCAGAGAAAATAAAAAGCTTCCACAGATTATTTTCCATGAAGATAAAAAAAATTTCCTTAGAAGATAGGAAAAGTTATACTATGATTGTGATTATTTTCTATGAAGAAATAAAAGTTTCACTTAAATTTTAAATTTTCTCAAAGAAGTGAAGAAAAGTTCAACTTCGATTCTGAATTTTTGCAATGAAAATGAAATAAGTTATTCATCAATTCTATTTCCCGAAAATAATATAAAAATTTTCCACTTCAGTTCAGATTTTTCTCAAACAGATGAAAAAATTTTAAATACAGTTCCAAATTTTTCATAGAAGATAGAAAAGTTCAAGTTCTCTTCTGAATTTTACCAAATAACATAATTCAATTCTAATTTCTCCAGAAAAAATAAAAAGCTTCCACGTCAGTTTTAAGTTCACCAAGACATAAAAAATCTAATGTTTAGTTCTAAATTTTTCCATAGAAGATAAGAAAAGTTATACTATGATTTTGATTATTTTCATGAAGATAAAAAGTTTCACTTTAATTCTAAATTTTCTTAAATTCAATTCCGACCTTTCTCAAAGAGATGAAAAAATGTAAAGTTCTGTTCCAAATATTTTTCCGGAAGACGAAAAGTTCAATTTCGATTCTGAATTTTCTCAATGAAAATGAAATAAGTTATTGATCAATTCTATTTTCCTATTAATATAAAATTTTCCACTTCAATTCAGATTTTTCTCAAAGAGATGAAAAAATTTAAAATATTGTTCCAAATTTTTCATAGAAAATAGGAAAAGTTATACTTTGATTGTGAATATTCTTCATGAAGATATGGAGCTCCACTTTAATTATGAGTTTTCTCGAAGAAGTGCAAAATGTACAAGTTCTCTTCTGAATTTTCTTAGAGAAGAGAAAAAAAAAGTTAGCTCAATTCTGAACTTTACCATTGAAAATGAAAAACCTGCCATTTCAGTTCCTAATTTCTCAAAGACATAAAAAATACAAAGTTCAATTCTAAATTTTTCCATAGAAGATAGGGATGGCTATACTATGATTGTGATTATTTACCATGAAGATAATAAATTTCACTTTATTTCTAATTTTTCTTAAATTCGGTTCATTCATCTAACCACCAAAAACAATAGGTTAGGTTAGGTATAAATAAATATTAATAAATAATCAGAAACATTTCTCCATGTTTAAGTTAGGTTAGGTTCGGTAAACTTATCACGAGCGCTCATGATAAGCTAACCTAACCTAACTTAAACATGGTAAAAAGATTAAATTAGGTTAGGTTAGGCTAGATTAAGTTAGGTTAGCCTACGTACGCGCGCGTACGTAGGCTAACCTAACCTAACTTAACCTAACCTAACTTAATCTAGCCTAACCTAATTTAATCTTTTTACCATGTTTAAGTTAGGTTAGGTTAGCTTATCATGAGTGCTCGTGATAAGTTTACCTAACCTAACCTAACTTAAACATGGAGAAATGTTTCTAATTATTTATTAATATTTATTTATACCTAACCTAACCTATTGTTTGTGGTGGTTAGATGAATGAACTGAATCTAAGAAAAATTAGAAATAAAGTGAAACTTTCTATCTTCATGGTAAATAATCACAATCATGGTATAGCCATTTCTATCTTCTAAGGAAAAATTTAGAATTGAACTTTAAATGTTTTATGTCTTTGAGAAATTAGGAACTGAAATGGAAGCTTTTTCATTTTAAATTGTAAATTTCAGAATTGATCTAACTTTTTTTTCTTTTCTCTAAGAAAATTCAGAAGAGAACTTGTACATTTTGCACTTCTTCAAGAAAACTCAGAATTAAATTGGAGCTCCATATCTTCATGACGTATATTCACAATCAAGGTACAACTTTTCATATCTTCTATGAAAAATTTTGAACAATATTTATAATTTTTTCATCTCTTTGAGAAAAATCTGAATTGAAGTGGAAAATTTTATATTATTTTAGGAAAATAGAATTGATCAATAACTTATTTAATTTTCATTGAGAAAATTCAGAACCGAAATTGAACTTTTCTTCTTCCGGAAAAATATTTGGAACGGAACTTTAAATTTTTTCATCTCTTTGAGAAAGGTCGGAATTGAATTTAAGAAAATTTAGAATTAAAGTGAAACTTTTTATCTTCATGAAAATAATCAAAATCATAGTATAACTTTTCCTATCTTCTATGGAAAAATTTAGAACTGAACTTTAAATTTTTCATGTCTTGGTGAACTTAAAACTGACGTGGAAGCTTTTTATTTTCTCTGGAGAAATTAGAATTGGAATATGTTCTTTGGTAAAATTCAGAAGAGAACTTGAACTTTTTATCTTCTATGAAAAAATTTGGAACAGCATTTAAAATTTTTTCATCTGTTTGAGAAAAATCTGAACTGAAGTGGAAAATTTTTATATTATTTTGGGGAAATGGAATTGATCAATAACTTATTTCATTTTCATTGAGAAAATTCAGAATCGAAGTTGAACTTTTCTTCACTTCTTTGAGAAAATTTAAAATTGAAGTGAAACTTTTTATCTTCATAGAAAATAATCACAATCATAGTATAACTTTTCCTATCTTCTAGGGAAAATTTTTTTTATCTTCATGGAAAATAATCTGTGGAAGCTTTTTATTTTCTCTGGAGAAATTAGAATTGAATTGTGTTCTTTGGTAAAATTCAGAAGAGAACTTGAACTTTTCTATCTTCTGTGAAAAATTTGGAACAGTATTTAAAATGTTTTCATCTCATTGAGAAAAATCTGAACTGAAGTGGAAACTTTTTATATTATTTTGGGAAAATAGAATTGATCAATAACTTATTTCATTTTCAGTGAGAAAATTCAGAATCGAAGTTGAACTTTTCTTCTTCCGGGAAAATATTTGGAACAGAACTTTAAATTTTTTCATCTCATTGAGAAAAGTCGGAATTGAATTTAAGGAACTTTAAAATTAAAGTGAAACTTTTTATCTTCATAGAAAATAATCACAATCATAGTATAACTTTTCCTATCTTCTACGGAAAAATTTAGAAGTGAACTTTAAATTTTTCATATCTTGGTGAAGTTAAAACTGAAGTGGAAGCTTTTCATTTTCTCTGGAGAAATTAGAATTGAATTATGTTCTTTGGTAAAATTCAGAAGAGAACTTGAATATTCAGGATCAAAGTATAACTTTTCCTATCTTCAATGAAAAATTTGGAACAGAACTTTAAATTTTTTCATCTCTATGTGAAAAGTCGGAACTGAATTTAAGAAAATTTAGAATTAAAGTGAAACTTTTCATCTTCACGGAAAATAATCAAAATAATAGTATAACTTTTCCTTTATTCTACGGAAAAATTTAGAACTGAACTTTAAATTTTTTATTTCTTGGTCAACTTAAAACTGAAGTAGAAGCTTTTTATTTTCTCTGGAGAAATTAGAATTGAATTATGTTCTTTGGTAAAATTCAAATGAGAACTTGAACTTTTCTATCTTGTAAGAAAAATTTGGAACAGTATTTAAAATTTTTTCATCTCTTTGAGAAAAATCTGAATTGAAGTGGAAAATTTTATATTATTTTAGGAAAATAGAATTGATTAATAACTTATTTCATTTTCATTGAAAAAATTCAGAATCGAAGTTGAACTTTTCTTCTTCCGGGAAAATATTTGGAACAGAACTTTAAATTTTTTCATCTCTTTGAGAAAGGTCGGAATTGAATTTAAGAAAAATTAGAATTAAAGTGAAACTTTTTATCTTCCTGGAAATAAATCACAATCATAGTATAACTTTTCCTATCTTCTACGGAAAAATTTAGAAGTGAACTTTAAATTTTTCATGTCTTGGTGAACTTAAAACTGAAGAGGAAGCTTTTTATTTTCTCTGGAGAAATTAGAATTGAATTTTGTTCTTTGGTAAAATTCAGAAGAGAACTTGAACTTTTCTATCTTATATGAAAAATTTAGAAAAGTATTTTAAATTTTTTCATCTGTTTGAGAAAAATCTGAATTGAAGTTGAAATTTTTATATTATTTTAGGAAAATAGAAATGATATCGGTGTACACACAAAATCTCACACACACACAAAAAAACTTACACACACACAAAAAAACTTACAAACACAAAAAAACTTACACACACACAAAAACTTACACACACAAAAACTTACACGCACACACAAACTTAAACACAAAAAAAATAATACACAAACAAATAAAATTACACACACACACAAAAACTAACAAACAAAAAAAAACTTACACAAACACAAAAAATTACACACACAAAAAAAATTAAACACAAACAAAAAATTTACACACACAAAACCTTACACACACAAAAAAACTTAACAAACAAACAACACTTAAAAAACAAAAAAATCTAATACACACACACAAAAACTTAAAAAAACAAAAAAAAAACTTACTCACACAAAACAGATTACACACACACAAAAACTTACACACACACAAAAAAATACACACACACACAAAATATTACACACACACACACACAAAAACTAAAACACAAAAATTATATTAAACACACACATAAACTTACACACACACACAAACAAATAAATACACAAACACACATACGCACAAAAACAAACTAACACACACACAAACTTAAACACACAACATACACACAAAAACTTACATACACACAAAAACCTTACACACACAAAAAACTTAAATACACAAAAAAAACTTAAACATACACAAAAAATAAAAAACGCAAAAAAAAAATTAAACAAAAAAATAATCATACACAAACAAATAATTAAAAACACAAAAAAACTTACACACACAAAAAAACTTATTAAACAAACACTTACACACAAACATAAACTTACACACACAAAAAAACTTACACACAAACGACAACTTACACAAACACAAAAACTTACACACACACAAAAACTTACACACTCACAAAAACTTACACACACACACAAACAAACTTACACACACACAAAAACTTACACACACACACAAAAAAAACTTACACACACAAAAACTTACACATACACAAAAACTTACATACACACAAAAACTTACATACACACAAAAACCTTACACACACAAAAAACTTAAATACACACAAAAAAATTACACACACACAAAAACTAACACACTCACAAAAAAAACTTACACACACACACAAACTTACACACACAAAAACTTACACACACACAAAAACTTATTACACACACACGCACACGAAAATTTTATATTATTTTAGGAAAATAGAATTGATATGGGCACACACAAAAAAACACACACACACAAAAAATTAAACAAACATAAAAACTTACACACACAAAAAAACTTACACACACATAAAAACTTAAAAGCACACAAAAACTGAAAAAAATAACAAAAATGACAAACAAACACAAAAACTTACACACACACACACACAAACTTACACAAACACAAAAAATTACAGACACACAAAAAAAAAACTTACACAAACAAAAACTTACACACACAAAAACTTACAGACACACAAAAACTTACATACACACAAAAAACTTACACACACAAAAAACTTACACACACACAAAAAACTTACACACACACAAAAACTTACACACACAAAAAAAAAACTTACACACACACAAAAACTTACACACACAAAAACTTACACACACACAAAAACTTATTACACACACACACGCACACGAAAATTTTATATTATTTTAGGAAAATAGAATTGATATGGGCACACACAAAAAAACTCACACACACACAAAACTTACACACACACACATAAAATTACACTAGAAGTTTCAGACAACAAACATCTATGAGAGACTAAGAATCCTAGCTCTGAAAAGTCCAAATAGCAAACTACACATCCCAAATCATAATTTTCTGACAACAAATACCTATGAAAGGGTAAGAAATCCAGCTCAGAAAAGTCAAAAATATCAAACCACCAATCCCAAATCATAGGTTTTTGACAATACACACCTATGAAAGACTAAGAAATCCAGCTCAGAAAAGTCAAAAATAGCAACCCATACACCCCAAATCATAGGTTTCAGACAACATACATCAACGAAAGACGGGGCCCAGGGAGGGCCTTCGAGGGTCTGGGGGGGGCCCATGAGGGCCGGGTGGTCCTTTGGGAGCTTGGGGGACCTTTGAGGACCTGGGGTTTCCTTCGGGTTGGGGGTAGGGGGATTGGAACCGTTTGGGGTTGGGGATAGAGGACCTCACGACACTGTTCAAATGGAACTTGTGTATTATAACGACCACAGAGTTTCACCCTCAAATCCTCTTCCAAAATCTCTTCAAAAATCATCTTTTAAAATGTCTCTAACTGTTTCGCCGAAATAATTCCCTAAAATAATAATATGTTCTGAAAAGATATAATAAAGCCTTAAAAACGTATTAAAATGGTGGCTCAGGAGCCTTTGGGGCGCCGGGGGCCCTTTAGGGGGGAGGGCGGGGGAGGGGGTCCTTCTGTGTCTCAATGCACAAAAAAAATATTAAAAAATGGGGGAGGGAAGGGGAGGGGAGGGGGAGGAAGGGAGGGGAGGAGGGGAGAAGGAGGAGGGGGTGGGGGAGGGGAAGGTGAGGAGGGAGGAGGAGAGGGAGGGAGGGGGAGGGGGCCCTTTGGGGGCATAGGGGGGGGCCTTTGGGGCCTGGGGGGTCCTTTGGGGGTCTGGGGGACCCTTGAGGGCCGGGTGGCCCTTTGGGAGCCCGGTGGACCTTTGAGGACCGGGGGCTTCCTTCGGGGTTGGGGTGGGGTATGAGGACCCTTCGGGGCTGGGGTGGGGTATGAGGACTCTTTGGGGTTGTGGTAGGGGACCTCACAACACTGTGCAAATGGAACTTGTGTATTATGACGACCACAGAGTTTCACCCTCAAATCCTCTTCTAAAATCATCTTTTAAATCATCTTTTAAAATGTCTCTAACTGTTTCGCCGAAATAATTACCTTAAACGGTTTCGCCCAAATAATCCCTAATCGTAACTTCAGCGTATTCCTTTTGTTTTTGGCATCTCTGCGCTGTCACATTTCAAATTTCTAGGAAACCCTTTCCTACGTTAATCTCTTCATCTCATAAATGTTCCTAGCTACACTATTAAGGTTTTGTTAGAATATCAATTTATCTCTCCGACTTAAAGCTCAGTGAAGCTGTATTTAAAAATAGAATTTCTATCTCTTTAGACTCCCGCATAATTCCAAGATAACAAGTGATGTCATTTCTAATTCCTGACAGTAAAGATCAATGAAGCCCTATTTAAAAATAGAATATTAATTTTTCTCTCTGACCTAAAGAACGTTTATCCCTCAGACCTAAAATTAAAGAAACCATAATGTTTCTTAATTCCCCCTTCGTGAATCAATACAGTCCCATAGCTACTATGTAAATCAAGTTCTCAGGTTAGGTTAGCCTAAAGATCAGAGAAGCCATATTTGTTTCTTAATTCCCCTTTCGTAAATCAATACATTCTCCCCGACCGATTATGTAAATCAATTTCTCAGGTTAGGTTAGCCAAACAACAATGAAGGGATGTCTGTTTCTTAATTCCCCATTTGTGAACCAATAATTCCCCCACCGATTATGTAAATCGCCCCAATGTCATTACACCTGGACAAACAACAGCAAATAAATCGACCTTGAAACATCCATCAAAGTGAGAAAATTCCTGTTTTTCCATTCTCACTGACAATGAACCATAAAACATCCATCAAAGTGAGAAAGTTCCTGTTTTTTCATTCTCACTGACAACGAACCATAAAACAGACATAAATTGCTGTTGACATCCATAAATGTGAGAAAGTTCCTGTTTTTTCATTCTCACTGACAAAAACCATCAAACAGACATGAATTGCTGTTGACATCCGTGAAAAACATCAAATAAATTGACCAACACACATAACCGTCAAAGAAAACATCCATAAAAGGGATAAAATTCCTGTTTTTTCATTCTCACTGAGAAAACCATAAACCACGTGGTCATCGTGGGAGTAGCACCCACCTTTCTACTGAAATCTGCACTGGTTTTCGTGTGTTCCTTCATCCCTTGCTGCCTCAAGTCTTTTGAGCAGAATCATTGCGAACATTTTGATAGCCATACCAATGAGTGATATCCCTAGGTAATTGCAAGAATCAAAATTGTCTCCTTCTTGAATACTGGGATTATCACTGACACCTACCGATTAGACGGGAAGGGTTTTTTTCCGACATTAGTCCGGAGAGGAGTTCTGTTTGTTATGCTACAATATGCGGTAAGACTTTCGTAACAGACATTATAGGAGGTCATCATAACAGGAAAATGATTGCCAAATGTCGATACTTACTTATTTAAGACAAGGCACAGGCTATTCAGTCCGATTCGGCACCAGGAAGCTATTGGACCGGGTTCTGTCAAAGTGATGTGTCCTCTTTCCGCGGTCGCATGAGTTGAAGCCACGAATTGTCCCACTTGTAGCCATATTTTCAGAACCCGCCTAGTGGTTCGACGTCCTTCTTTACGACGTTATGCCATGAATTGATCTGGCCTCCCAATTTTTTCCTTCCAGGAGGAGGGAGGCACTGCAGTAAGGACCTACTGTTTTAGGGTCTCCACTGGGCCTCACATTACATGGCTAATTCACTTCAATCGTCTTTTCTTGATTGTGCTTGACGTTGTACGTTTATGTCCGCACATCATGAAATCGCAGTTACTGATTTGTTGCGACCGTCTCATGATGCAAGTAGCTCTTAGGCATTTTAGCCGTTCTAGTTGCCGTTCTTTCTCTGCCTTTAAAGACGAGGTCACACAGCATGTGTTGGGAGTATGGAGCCTGCGTATACCAAGTATATTCTGAGTTTTGTTTTGAACAAAACTCAGAATATACTTGAACAAAACTATACAAAACTGGCTGGGAATTGAAGAATTTTTATAAAGTTACAAAAAAAATATGAAAGTTGCATTGTTAGGTTAATCTTTTTCAATTTGTGATCTTGGTAGGGATTCAGCGCATCGATATTACGGGGAATGCGCAAAGCCAAGAATATTTCCTGGGTGCTGTCTAAACTGGGCAGAATCAATATGGCAAGATATCTTACCTTGCCCATAGTGTACTCTAAGAAGCGCTGTCTAAATATCTAAACAGTTTATACACTCGGTTTGGCACATTTTATTTAATATTATCTAATCTATGCTGCATTAACGGAAACGATTGTTGTATTTCTTAATTTTCTGCAAAGGACCTAGCAAAGTAGTAACGATATCACTTGGTCATCATATGTAGGCTACTTGATCATCAAACATCGAATTTCTTACATTCTGACCACATCCGTTTCAACCACAGTGGTTTGCGCAGCTGCCCGAAAGTACACCAGGCTTCTGAAGATACTGGAGTCATTATTTTGTTTCATAAACTATCGGATAAACTGCCAAAGGAAAAGCTTTTTTGTTTTTTTAGGGCCTTATCATAATCTTATCAGACTCATCTCATAGCCGTGGTCTTTGTTGTTATGCTTTTCTTGTTTCAGGTTGTTTTTTCTTTTTGCCAAAAATTTTTTCCGTTTTCCCTACGGCTTCACTACAGCAGCGTCAAAAAAAACAGAAACTCGTATTTATTAGGGCTAATTTGAGGTCCTACAGAGCCGCAAGAGATAGCAATACGATTAACACAAGCTGAAAGGCCAGACTTAGCTCTATTAATAACTAAAATATCTTCCGTCAAAATTATATACGATACATCAGTAAGTCCTATAAAAAAAAGCAAACAAAAAAGCAAAAATATTTAAAATACACCACGCTAAAACTATAAGGTGAAATGATTTACCAGAGACCATGTAAGGAAAAAAAACTACTTACACATAGGAGGCCTTCCAAGCGCTTTTGCCACTTCGGGCATATTAACGAGAACCGTCTTGATTCCGTTGCCCTTGCCTTCAACCTTGGCCAGAATTTTGGGCATTTTGTACCGATAAAACGCATCAGTAACCCGACTATTTACGTTGACTGACATATTGGCTTATAAGAACTGGCGACTGATACTCTTAAAAGTATAAAAAACCGTGTTTCAGGATTGACTAAAACAACTAGCAATCTTCAATCTCCAATGTCGATTGCTTGAAAATTTTTCTGACCTAAGGATTAAAAAACCCATTAGAATAATATATGCTCACTGTTTTGTTTTCTCCCGCAAAAAAAAAAAAATCAAAGTAAGAGAGGAAGAAAACAAGACTGAAAAAGAAAATTCAGAACAGGCACGTATTTAAGGGGTTATTGGGGGTAGGGATGGAGAGTTGGAGTGCTCTGAGAAACAACAATGTGATAAACCCAAAATTAAGTGTGCCAAAGGGCAGAACATATCTCAAAGAAAGGACATTAAAGGAACGATCTTGATGTCGGGGGAGAGTCATACTTTCCATTGTTTATTTGCTCAAAACCACAGTATAAAGATATAGCAGTCAGTTTTTCTGGCTCTTCATTATCGGTGCAAACAAACAACTCCCCCCACTTATTCTTGCATTAGCGCGTACAAACAGCTCCTCTCATTTGATCTGCCATCAGCGGTCCAATTACCCTGGAACAGATATTTTGGCAGAAACTTTCTCAAAATACCTTTGAAACCAACTTGAGACTTCGAAGCCTACTTTTAATTCCTAAAAACATCTAATAATAACATTGCACTACTAATTACCGATTTTGATATATGTATTGGAATAAATTAATTTCAAATTAGTTTCTTCAAAATTTAGTGTTCCAACGTTGAAGCCAAGTTTCGCGTTCAAGAAAAATCTGACTTGTCTACCCGTGAAAAGATCTAATGTCGCTTATGTTTCTACGTTCTCTGGAGCACTCGCACCTCGGTCCGGGTTTTTATAATGGGTGAGATAGGGAAAGATCATACTTCCTATAATTCATATGCTGTGCTCGAAACAAACCACAGCATTGTAATGGCAATCACCCAAAGTATTAAACATGCATATTTTCATGAATTATAATAAAATTAATATAAACTGATATTAGCCCTTTCTGCAGCGATTGGTGACACTTGGAAAACTCCTGGCAGTCTCCTTTTGCCAAACTCGGATGCTAAAAAACAACACATTTGCTATTTTGATAGTTTTACTTACAAGGGATAAACCAAAAAGTTTCCATAGATACCATTATAAAAAAAGGCTTGCAATTATTATTTATTTTTAACATTACATCACAATATTACGTAATAAAAAAAATCTCCAAATCGATTGTGAAAGCCGTTTTGTCAGTATTCAAAATATAGTACGTACCAAAAATCGCTTTGCAAATCTAAGCTACCAACTTAAAACTTATAAAAAGTTTTATTAAACTATATTTATAATTGAAAGATGCACCAATAAATTTCTTTCATTGGAAATGAGCAGCATAAGACCAAGGATTTGGTTCCTATCATAAACATCCTCACTACTACTACTACTACTGACACTTCATCACAGCACCAAGCCTCATGAGGCCAGTACAGCTTTACACGTTCCTATTGCTCCACAACACTCACTTCGCACATTCAGCTTTATAGAGGCATATGTCCGTATGACTGATACCTTGAATTTGTAAGTCAAAAAGTGCACAAGACTCAAATTAATATTAACACGTTCCCAACAAACATCAGGACTTGACTCTTCCTTTTTCATCATGAGCCCTAATCTCTGCCTAAACACCCTAGCCTTCCTCTTTGAATAAATAAACTCTAGGTCAACTCAATTCCTGTTTCCTAACACAGAAGAGTGGGTTTCCACGGATCCTAAGAGGACCAGTTCGAAAGATCCAAATTCATCAGTCAAATTGTGAACACGGTAATTGTCTTTTAGCTTTGGAACATTCCAAGTCGCGATTTTGGCATGCTTCAAATAGACTTTGCAACCAGTTTGAAATATTTTTTTAGTAACTTCTGGCGAAACAATATTGCAGTTTAGCATGAAGTTATTGCTGCTAATATATTTGGTTTTCCTGGAGCCCGTGATAGATACGATTTAATTAAAACAGGTCATAGAGTCCCATCTCTTTTGATGGTTAAGAATTAATATGCGACACAAAACATAATCAAACTTAATATAGTACAAAAATAAAAACAAAAATGAGACAAGGCTTGAAGGAACAGACTAAGCAAATATTACAACTGCTGACAACTCGATGCAGCACCAAACCGCTTAGGGCCAGCATAACCCGGCAAGCTCCTCCTCTGTCCGCAATAGTTCAAATCTTCACTCTTCCTTCCCTCCCGTGAAGCTGGCTATTCTCTTTCCATCTTTTATTATAAACTCGACCAAACCCATTTGAGAAAGTCCTGTTTTACATTCAACCTTAGCTGGATTTCCAAAAATCAACGGACAAACAAGTATGTGTCCAATAAGAGTCATGCATACTCCTGCCATTTACCCGTGCCCCAGCCGTTTAAACATTTGCCTCTCAATTACTTGGACTATCTGTCTTGGCTTTTCTCTGTCTACAATTAGCCACGTCTTGATGCAACCTATGCAACCTAATGCAAAATACTTGATAAATTCAATTCAAAATCAACTTTGAATTGAATTGAATTTGATTTTGAATTGAAGTTATCAAGTATTTTGCAGTAGGTTGCATCAAGACATGGCTAATTGTAGACAGAGAAAAGCCAAGACAGATAGTCCAAGTAATTGAGAGGCAAATGTTTAAATGGCTGGGGCACGGGTAAATGGCAGGAGTACACATGACTCTTATTGGACACATACTTGTTTGTTAGTTTTTGGAAAGGCATGCCTGCCTGCCTAGAGTCTCAGGAACGCTGACCAAGAATTTTAAATTGACATAAGACCGTTAGATTGCCTGTAATGAGAGGTAAACACGGCACGCCCGCCTATGGTCTTAAGAAGGTTGACCACGAATTTAGAATTGACATAGGACCATAAATTTGCTTGAAATAACAGGCAAACAATCAAGGTTCTTAAGATAAGAGAAAACAATAGTGGGCACTGACATTACCAAGGAAGGCTCTTCTACAAAGAGAGAAAAAGAGATGAGGGTTGCCACCGTCAGTAGGATTTTACTAGATCTAGTAAAAAAAAATCTGGTAAATTTAGAAGATCTAGTAAATTTCCCGAAATCTAGTAAAAAGTCATGATATATAGTAAACAAAACTTTTTTTTTATTTTCCTTGAATTCAGGGGAAAAAATTATCGTAAACATATGACAATTTACAATTTTTGCTTGTCTGTTTTACAATTTACAATTTTGCCTGTCTGTCTCAGAGACAGACAAACAGTCACCTATTTTCATAAACAGACGCTTCCCTTCCGGCGTCTAAAGGTCGACAAAATCAGCTTTCTGTGTATCAAATCTTACCAACCAAAAATGAAGCTATGCTATAATGACACTTGGATTTGTGATGATTGGGAATCTATTGGAATCAAAACAAAAGCCAACCACCCAAGGGGATTTGGTGAATCTCCTCAGTTTGAAAATTTTTATTGAGGAAAAAGGAGCCTGTTGAGAGAAATTAAAAGTAATATATATATATATATATATATATATATATATATATATATATATATATATATATATATATATATATATATATATATATATATATATATATATATATATATAACAAAGGAAATTTGAACTTGTAGGTTTGCGAGATTTTCAATCATAATATGAAAACGAAAGAAAAGAGGAACAGACAGAGAAAAGAAGAAAAGAGGAAAAAAGAAGAAGAAAGGAAATAAGACTCTGAAAATCCTTTTGATTATTCTCCTATAGTAAAAGTCGATGCGTGATGGTGATGAAATTTTTTTTAGCATTTAGTAAAAACAGATGCGATCTAGAAAATGTTTCCTCTCCGATTTAGTAAATTCTTCCAGGTCAGGGTGGCAACCCTGAAAGAGATAGGCAAGTCCAATCTCAAAATATCAAGTCTAAAAGGAGCACCAACAGCGCAGCGGCTATTAGTGCTTAATTTTTTCTTTTTTGGGTATGGAGGCAATAGGCTTTTGTGACCTGAGGCTCGACTCAGTTATTTGAGTCTGTTCATAATGAAGCCCAAATCAATTGCGGCTATGGCCAAAGGAGTAAGGAACAATACTCCTACGTTAAAAAAAACACACTATTATTTTTACCAGTATTAAGAGAACACAATTATTCGACAAATCAAATTAAACTTAGATTATTTTCAAGTCAATTAAAAAAAAAACCATTCAAGTTGTAAGGTAAAACCTTGCATGTGTACAAGAAAGAATAATTAGAAGAAAAAAAAATCTAAGAAAATCTGCAATGGAAAAAATAAATGTTAATTGTAAGCAGACCGTTAAGTTACATACCTGTTATAGGGTGATCTAAAATTTGGCCAAAACGCTGACATACAACTGCCCAGATCAGGGGCTATAGGAAATATAGGTAGGGGGCAATTCGTGCTCCCAACAGTTTCCGTATTTCCTCCTGAAAAACAGTTTTATTAAAAGCAACTGAATCAAAATTTAGCTTTTTAAAACATATTACAGTTTAAAATGATATATGGAAGATTTAACGATTCAGTACTGATATTGTGTCAGTGATAAGACGCTTTAAATTCAGAAGCTTTAAAGGGGCTTTAAATTCTCCGTCATTTTTGACATTTCTTTCAATTTACAGTAAGTTAAAATAATTGTACAGGTTTCATATCTTGCTGAGACACAACAGAAATAGATGAACGAAATTATCAAACCTTTAAAGGTTTGATGCGAGCTACCTATGTGTAATAAAAAATGGAACTTTAAAGAACAAGAGTTTGATGACAACATAGACATCAAACGAATCTACTTTTTATGTCGATTCCAAATATGTAAAATTCATTATGTTTAATATTATCCATCAGAAGTTATGAGTACTATAAAATAAGTACAATTTTAGGAAAAGAATAGCGATAACCCTTAAATATCAAGTTTAACATCATAACCACATCATGAAATTCAAAAAAGTTCAGAGCCCTGTATCCGAGGTTCCAAGTCCATAAGTGCCTTACACGAAATTTTATGTTTTTCCCAACAAGGTTGGTCACGGATACGCATGTCTATTTTATTTATTCCCCCAGGGGTTGCCATATTAAGCCAGGATCCAGCTATTTGCAAAGCCTCACGTTTTTGGAAGATATCAATGCTATGTGGAGGAGGAGGGGTGTTCTCCCTCCCAAAAAAGGACCAAAATTAACAATTTCCGTCGAAAGAGCATCCTCCAGTGACCAAACACTTAAAAGTGTTTGGTAGACGGCAATTAGCCCCCTTCCCACGCCCCCTTTTTCCGATTGAAATTTCGTTTTAGGTATTTGGTTCAGCATAACTGAAAGGTCGGCTTCATTAAGTTGCCTCTGGGGATGATCAGACCCCTCCTCCCACAGCCCTTTGGGAAGGGCTATAAGTTTGGCAATTTTCCATTGTTTACACGTAGCATTTGTTGTTGGGAAACATGCGGACATTTTTCACGGGTAAGCTTTCTGGTGGGGAAAGGGGGGGGGGATATTTCCGAAGGGAGAAATTTGTCTGGGTTCATATACTGAATTTTTTATTGGTCTTTCTTTCTCTTTGGATGAACAATTTTACACATAATTTTTTTTTGAACGGAGGGATTGTCCGGGAGAATTTTTTAGCAGGAAGGGAATTTTCCGCGGGGGAGAGGAGCACCTAGCACCGCTATGTGGTAGCACATTTTTCCTAAACCAAACATTCAATCCATACAAAATGAACCATCATTTTACACAATGGGTTTCCATGAACACTAACAGTTACACAGTATTGCACGTATTATTATAATAAGTTAGTGGACCTTTTTGTAGGAGAGGGGGGATTTGAAGGCTCAAAAAGTGCATTCTTAGGTCTAATTTTGCAGAACATTCGTAAGAGGTATCCCAGATCAATACTTACCAACTAAACTCCCTTCATTTAAAAGAGTATGTTTGTACTTAAAGTACAATATGGGATCTGATAGGCTCCTCTCTTATTGCAAAAAAAAATTCTGAGTGAAATAAAAACCACATACTAACGTGTACAAAGGTGTAAGAAATGGAGGGCACGTCTTAAGAACAACGATTGTCAGATGCAAATACCCTAGTATAGTGCCATTTTGTGTTAAAAACATCACTTTTTATCCTAAGAGGGCCAGAATACACGGGAATTCAAATTCTAGGATACCAAATCCGATTTTCATGATCTAAATCCACAAAACAGTTTTTTAGTTTCCCATCTTGGAAACACGGAAAATCACTTTTGCATGGCTAGCAGTAATGTGTCTCCCTTTTTTTCTTTTTTTTTCACCAGAACTAGCAGGCTACCTCAAGATCGTAGAAAGATGTTTAATGGGTCACTTGAAAACTGCTCACATCTACGTGTTTTTACGGGCTTGTCTTGACAAATCCATTGTAAAATGCCATATGACACCAAAATGGCAATTTTTAGTGTCATTTATGGTATGTAAAGGATGGGTAGCGTGAAAAGGGTATCATTAGAAGCTCCATAGCCGAAAGTTTTAAACCGGAAGTTTAGAATCCCCTCTCTTGTGACGATATACCCCTCAGATTCTTTTTTCAAGTGACAAAGCTGAACATGTCTCGTTGGAAAACAGGAGATAAACTTATGTTCAATGCCCAACTTCAACTAAAACTCGCGTTGACTCCTAAATTGTATCGCCGAAGTTAAACAAAGACATAAATGTAAGGTCTATTGTGTAAATTTAAGAAAACCAAAAAATGAAAAAAATAAATTTTAAGAGACAAAATTATATATATATATATATATATATATATATATATATATATATATATATATATATATATATATCATGTGTGTGTATACATATACAAAAATAGAGCAATAAATAGCATTTCACAGACTCACTGTGAAAAGATCTAAAATACCTTCGGTAAGCCTTCAACATTTGTGAGCTTAAAAATGGCCTTCGAAAACTTTTTATTTTTTTCAAATGAACTTAGCCTTATCGTTTTGCATTTAGTTCCACTTAAACAAAATAGTTTTGCCAAGCTATAATTAAAATAAAATATTTGCGTGTTCTGTAGAACCTTTTCAAGCAGGGGCTCCATTTGGGGGGGGGGGCCATTGCCCACCGTAATTTTTCTGGGGGGCCCAAGCTTCCTCCCAAAAAGGCCTTTTTTTTCTTTTACAAAATATACAGGAACAAAATTACAATTAGCAATTAGTCAAAATTTTGAAACTGCTACATTTATATGTAGATTAACTTAGATAATAGTGAGATTAATAGTGCAACTGGGTCGTGCACAGGGTTGCCAACTGGACATATTTTATGTCCAAAGGACATATTTCTATGTGCCTGGACATAATGGGGCAAAAAATGGACACATTTGGGACATAAAGTGGACAATTTTCCAAAATTATTACGTAAAACAAATTACTTTCATAAAAAAAAAATGTCATTCATCACCAAATGAGTGTTAAGACTTATATCTACTTATTTTTTAAGCTCTGTATTTATTTTCCGGGGTTGCTTGCTCTTCCCTGAAGCAAACTTCCTGAAAGTGCCTTCAAAATTCTTTCACCTATACATGGTATTATTGCCCTGATTTTTACTCGGCACGGTCAAGATAAAGGACAAGCTGTCGCCTTTTTCATATAAACTTACTTCCGGCTTCCAAACGTCACACAAAAATCTCAATGAAAAGTTAACAAAATGAAACCTTTCGATTGTTGATGGTCTGAAATAAAAACTAAAGCCAAGTTGTCAAACACCCAGGTTAAACTCCTTCAGTTTGAAAATTTTTATCACGGGACAGGAGCTGAGAGAAACTTAAGTAAATACAAATTTAATGTTGGTGATATAGCTCAATTATATATATATATATATATCTATATACATAGTCTTGATCTAGAGCTTGTGGTGTAAAGAACTCTTTTTTGGATAAAACCCTGTTTTACATTGTGAGTAATTTCCCAGTGGACACTTATTTGAAGACTTTTTATAATCGGCTTATCTATGGCTTGGTTAGTTTTACCGCTGTGATTTCCCCTGGGAACAATTATTTCAGCTCAGTGTTGCCGATTGGAAGTTGCCAATAGAAGATTTTATTACGCAAATCTTATAAGCAATATTCAACCTTTTCTTAAGGTGCGTCGACAGTACCACGTTGTTTTCGTGACGTCGATGGAAATAGAGGTCAAATTATTCTTGAATGCTGTGTTGAATTTTGTAAGCTATAGCCTAGAAAGAAGAGAAAAACTAGAATGAAGAATTTCTACTGGTGTTAAATTTTTCACGGCTAAAGAATTCCTGAAAACCAAATAATTGTTATAAGCTACTGTAGTTTACTGCACGCTGTAAAATTAGATTAAAAGATGAAGGGACTCTTACAGAACCTGGCAGATGGATATACAAGGTTCCTGCCAAGAAAATCAAATTACCGATCTCTGTTATTGATTCTCCCGGCTCAGTCCCAGCTACTAGTGAAGCTACTGCAGCAACCGTAGCTATTAAGTTGAATGAATTGTCTCGAGTTATTAAAAACCATTTTGCTATTAATGCCAACAAACCCATCGAATGGCCAAGCGCTTCAAACCAGCCTGAAAAACCCCTCTATTCAATCGTTCTGAAAAATATGCCCGATTTTCTTGATACCCCACGTGCTAGAAAGAGATTCATAGATTCAGCATGTGTAGAAACTAGTGATATATATGGATTACGGAGAGTCAAATTAGACTAAAAACTAGTGTTTCAATCGAAAAACACAGCTTAAACCGTTGTTCAGTCAATCAAGCCCAAGCAGACGCAGATATCTTCTTCGTTAAAGAGCCCTAATTATATTGGTGTAGTGAAACGAGTCCCCTCTGACGCATCGGCGGATGAGCTAACTGTGCTGATCCCCAGAACTACGCAGTCTGAACTGCTTCACAGTTCCTGTATGTTCAATGTATTTTTCAGCTGTCGATCGGATTTGGATAAATTTCTTAAGGAATCTGTGAAGATCTATTACGAAAAACTACCCACTGAAGAATTCCTTTTCTTACCCCGTCATTGCTACTCATGCCACATCCAAGGTCACCTAGCTGCCGAGTGCTACAATAGCTGTCTGCTCCAGATGTGGCGCGTCTGACAACGTCTCCAAAAAGAACGATGCAGAAAAGTGTACTCGTGCTATGTTTTGCGTTTCCTGCAAGAAAGCGGGTCGTACCTGCTATATCGTAAAGTGTCCGAAAAACCAGCTAAAGGCAACTCATTAACATGATGAATAACGAAATCTAACATTTCACTAATTTCTTGGAATATAAACGGAAATTTTTCCGAGCAGTCACTTGTGGTTGACCAGTTTGTGAATAAATATAATACAATATGCCTGCAAGAATATTTCACCACAGAAGCAGGCATAAACCTGCTATATCTCTGGCCGTCTTACTTTGTGTTCTCCGTGCCTGCAAAACGTTCATCTCCGCGGGACCGTTCGTTTGGGGGTGCTGCCATCTTGTCTAGCAATCGTCTTACGTGACAAGTATACGACAACAGTGACAATTTTCTTGCAATTAGACTAGATAACCTGCTAGTTATAAATGTGTACCTTCCAACTGATTACCGTGACAACAAATCTGAGCGCTTTTGCTATAAGTGCTGCCAAACTAGCCCGCTGCCTTAAAAAAGCCAAACGCGAGTCCCTTGAGTGCATAATAGTGGGTGACTTTAACTGTAATTTAGAAGTTGATATAAGTGCCCAAAATAGTCGTTGTTGCATTCTAATAGGTATACTAGAGAACCGTTTTACTATTCACCGAAGAACCAGAACTTCTCGCATATCCACCAATCTGGCTCTACGTCCAATATAGACCATATAGTTAGCTTTAGTTCTTTTACAGTACGTGAGGTGCTTGTCCTTCAGAATAGTTTCACTTCGGATCATTTCCCAGTTCAGTGTATTATCAGTAGGCCTGCCTCGTTTTCCGCTGTGAATAATTCGTCAATATTCACTCAGAGGTGGCATGACGTTCCGGTTTGGCGTAAAATTGATAAAGAAAAGTTTCAAGGTTCTTGTGATCTTGTTCTGTATAAAATTCACGTACTGTTTGACATACTTATGAAATTCTCTCATCGTGATGAAAGAGATGCGCGGCTACGTCTTAATATTTATTACGCTGAACTGACCCATGCTCTTCTGTTTGCCGAATCTCAGGGAGTACCCAAGTCTCGTGACAGACAAAAAACTCAAGAAAAGGGATGGTCTTCTAACCCTTTGCTACAATTAGCATACAACCGAGCTACCTTCTGGTGCGGGATATGGAAAGAATGTGGTAGACCACACTCAGGAGTAGTTAAAGAGATTAGAGTTGCATCTAAGCGTAGGTTTGGGAAGGAAGTTGCTCGTCACTGTGTGCAGTTAAAATAAGAGCTTTCTGGGAAAGTCATTAAAAATCCTAATCTGCTTTGGAAAAATTTTGATAAGAAAGAGTCAGCGGATCTCGAGTTGGATATCCCATCTTTAAACATTGATAAACTATTTCTTCGGTGAGTTTTCAGCCCAAAAATATAATCTTAAAATTTCTGTTCAAGAAAAGGTTTCATCCCTCCTCTCATCAATTCCAGATACAGATTTCATAGTTACCCAATCACAGGTTGCGTCCACGGTCCGACGGTTGAAAAAGAAGAAGTCGGCTGGCATTGACCGTGTATCCGCCCTTCACCTTAGCCATTGCAGCCCAACTTTCATGGGGCACCTAACTCTTCTCTTTCAGATGATCTTCACTACTGGACTCGTACCATCGGCATTTAGTACTGGGTCGCTTAGGCCACTCCTGAAGAAAGGAAAAAGTACTTCGGAATGTGCTTCGTTCAGACCGATCACAGTAGCACCAACGCTTTGCAAAATCTTCGAACTTTTGGTCATTGATGAAATCCAGGGAAAATTCTGGACTCCCCCTTCCCAGTTTGGGTTCCAGAGGGGTCTTGGTTGCGGCCACGCCATTTCTGCTTTTGGCCTCAGTCTTGATTGACGCTGATGAATCAAAAGAGTTCATTGCTATAGGTCTGCATGACGTCTGCCGTGCCTACGACTCACTTCACCGTGACCAACTCATTCTGGATATGGGAAAGAGAGGTGTACAGAAGGACATCCTACTACCCATTAAAGATATGTACGACCACCTACAGGCTGAACTCCTACTTCCTGGCCATGGTCGATCCCTCACTGAATATACACCAGACGTGATGCTGTCCTACCGAGGGAATCCTGTGGTCCCAGTAAAAAAGGGTGCTCGACAAGGATCAGTCACATCTCCTTGTGCCTTTAATAATTGTATTATTGAACCACAGTCTACTATCGAGACAACATGCATAGCTCGTGGCATAGACGTTACAATGAAAGCTTACGCCGATGACATTCTGAACCCAACCCGCAGAGTTGCAGGTACAGAGACCACCTTCTTCACACTACAATCAAATTACAGTCGCATTGGTCTTGAATTCAACCCGCAGAAGTCGGATATTCTTCTGTTCAACTGGCGCCAAGAAGAGGTCTCGTCTCTGAGGCTGGGAGAACTGTCTGTAGCCCATGTCTCGAAAATTATTTACCTTGGTTTACCAATTGGAAAGGATCTAAAAACTACCCACTCCCTTCTTATTGATCATCTCCGTAAACGCCTGGCTTTTGTTTACAGTAGAGTAGTCTCATCTAAAATCCGTTTCAACCGTTTAATTCTGGCTCGACTTTATAACGCAGTGCCCCTTTCCCATTTCCTATATATAAGCCCGTTTTGGAGATTTTTTCCCGAGCCAGAGAAAAGAAAGCTCAGATCCACGTTTTTTAAGTATGCGAAGTTCTTGTTGCGGCTCCCGCCGTGGACAAGAAATTCCCGCCTTGTTATATATATATATATATATATATATATATATATATATATATATATATATATATATATATATATATATATATATATATATATATATATATATATATATATATATATATATATATATATATATATATATATATATATATATATATATATATATATATATATATATATATATATATATATATATATATATATATATATATATATATATATTTATGTATAGGTAAATTTTTCGCAAATCATATTATTGACTTACGAATAAAGTAAACATACCACTCGATGCCTTTTTCCAAAAGGCTACTCAACTGTCAGTCCTGGAATTAGAAAGGAGTGCTGCGACAAGGTGGTCATACTGGTATCGATCAATATCGAAGATAAGACTCCGATATTAATGTGTTCTGGTTGTACTGTCTGCAGTCAGCGAGGGAGCTGATAGTGAAGCTCGGGCAGAAGCAGCTGGGCTCCAGAGAAAAATGGAATCTTTCACAGTTATATTCCAGTTGCTCTATATGGAAGCAATTGTGAGGATGATAAACTTCTCTCCCGAGCAGCTTTAGATAATTGAGTTGATGATATCTAGGTCCCGTCCCTTAACTAAAGTAACAAGGAAGGAAATAGCTGAAATGCAGCACGCTGCTTCATTTACATCATTGTTAGAGAAAACACTATAGTTTGCTGAATGTTTTGAACTTGAAGTACTTAACGTGAATGAACCCGCGTCCGGATCTTCCTCTGTGGGTCAGAAGGGACGAACTAGAAGAACCCAAAAAATTATCAAACACCTGAAAGAATTCATGACCACTTCGACGTTAGGAAAAAACTTTGTTGAATCCGACAATAGAGCTCCAACTCTAGCGAAGAACTGAAAAGAAAATACCTGGAGACTGTAGATCGTCTGACTGAGGAATCAGACAGACGGCTTAGAGATGAACTCCAAGTGCTCAGTACACTCAAAGCTTGGGACCCCAGCTCTAACATGTTCTTGGATGCACGGCTCCTCAAGCAATTCTATGAACTCTATTTTGAAATTAACATGGACCAGATCCTTCTTGAGGCCCAAGCTGATATTGCCAAGCGGTTTTTGCTCGAGGAGGAGGCAAAGCCGAAGAACTTCATGGACGTCATTGATAATATTGAGACACTTCCAGTGGCCTATTCAGAAATTATCAAAGTTCTTCATATTTCTCCCAAACTTCCTGTCACGACAGCCATCAATCTACGCTTGTTTTCTGGACTTGAAATCGTGAAGAAATATCTGTGCCTGACCGCAGGAAACGATCGTTTTAGTCACCTGCTTCTGATCTTTGCAGAGAAGGATTTAGTTAAAAACTTGGATTTCGACCAGCTTGTTGACGACTTTGTGAAGATGAAACTACGACGGTTCCCCTTGTTGCCTTGAGTGTTCACTGATCTGTTTCAAAATTTTGTTGTATTTTTTGATTTTGTAAAATTACTTGATCGAGCAAAGTTTTGCATAGTTGTAGCATGACTCTAATTTTAAATAAAGCATTTACTGGAAACAGCGAACTGAAGAATCTGGCTAAGAAATATAGTAATGTCAAGGCATTATTTTCTACAGAGAATTGGCATCTGTCAAGTTACAGATTTGGACAAGCGAAAGACTCTCATATGGATGTTTTTTTAACATTGCACATACCGTTTCCGCTTTCTTCAGATATCTGGCCTTTTCCGAACCTATGGCATAAGAGCGAAAGAAGGAAAGGCAAAGCAATTGAGACAATCTTCTTAATTTTTACGGTAACTCTCACGGAAGACAGTTTTTTTTCGGATAAAGCTAGAGGTAATTTTTTTTTTATATACAAGCCTGCTTCGGGGCCCATGTCGATTGCTTGCCCACCCTAAGGTTTGGCTGAAATGGCACCTCTGTTTTCAAGGTATTCTTGGGGACGAGAGGAGGGGGGGGGGTTGTTTTTCAGCAGCTGTCCCCTCACTCTTCTCTGGGTAAATAATACAAATCGACATAATCAAGGGTCAATTTTTGTTTCGATTCTCATAAATAACTCACTTTAGAAGCGGTTTATTATTATCGAATGCGGTTACGGATATAGGAATTAACAAATTTGAATGTGTTGTTGTTATCGGCCGATTTCCGCCGTGCTAATAAAAACTTACTACAATCTTTACAAACGATTGAGGATTTTTAGCGTGATATTAAAACAAAAGTCAAACAATAGAAATGTCACTCGTAGATTTATTTATTTAGGAATGAACTATGGGAGACTTTCGTGGTTTAAGCTTAGTATTGTACTTTTACATTTATTTTCACCCTTGTTTACATGAGGGTTTCGTTTTCAAACTTCCAGTCCTATTAACACGTTCCACAAGCCAAGAGAACATCGTTGGTACGGTACCAAAATAACTATTGGGCCAGCAGAAGCAGGCCTAATATGATGAACAAGAAGATGGGGCTCAAACCTTAAAAATTCAGAAAATCGAAGACAAGTCAAACCACAAGCATGTGACTATATTGAAAATATGAGGATTCATAGCAGAAAATCATAAAAGTTATGTCATATCAGGGGGGTAGATCACGGGCACGAAAGCATCCCCCACGTACCTGCATGGAGCTGGTGATATTTCTTCCCTCCTTATTTTAGCTGTATCTCTCCTTCCCCCACAGTTATACCTTTACATACACTTGAGAGGCCAGGCCAGAATGGGTCGGTCGTTCCACCACCCGCTAACTTTTTTTTATCCCAATCTATCTAGGTTTATTTTCAATTAAGAAAAGGAACATTTCTCTTTTCAAATGGAAGTAACGAGTGGTATAAAAACTTAAAACGAACAGAAAGTAGTTTGTATATTATCCCCCCCCCCTCATTGAACCTACCGTTCTTTATACTAAACTTTGATTTCTGATTCCCCAAGACTTTATAAACGACAGCTCGAACACAAGGGAGCTGGAACAGCAAAAAAGAATTTTCAGTTTTTCAAGAAGGGAAGACCTTATTGTTGCGTATTTCCTCTCAAAAATAAATTTTCTGTTTAAGTTCTTTTAAAGGCAATTAGCAAATAAAGCCCTTACGACTACCAAAATAATTACATTTGTTACACTAATAAATGTTTTCAGTAAAACGCTATAAAATTTTGGCACAAAGAGTGGGGGGGGGGATTAATCAGGGGACAATCTCCTTCATACACAGAATAATTTTTGCTTGTTTTAAACTTATAAAAGCTCATTAAGAGCATACTTTTTGAAATAAAGCCTAATTTTCCTAATATATATATATATATATATATATATATATATATATATATATATATATATATATATATATATATAAATGGGCTTAAAACATGGGCTTAAAACACTTTTTGAGTTTTTACACCATACAATACGCCATTACCGTTAGTTTTATTAGATAAATAGTCTAGATTAACAGCTCATTTTTAAATGGTTACGAGGTACATTTAGGAACGAATGATATACAACATGACTATGCCTCTATAGTATGGCCTCTGAGACTAGGTATATGAACAGGCTTTCAATAATACTTGGAATTTTTTATCCATAACATTTATATTCGATTGCAGCACTTTCTCCCTTGGCGTGATCTCTTGTTACTTAGGACATTAGATCTAAAAACACTTTTTTATATAATTTATAATGATAGTTTGACATGATCACACCAGAAAAAAACCAAACGCGCTTGTATAATCATCCTTCTCCGGAAAAATGGAAAAAATTACGTTTTGCAGATAGTGGTTTAGGGTTCTCATACACTTTGGGTTTCATGACATAATTCCCATTTAGACTACGACAATTTTTAGGGCAGTTTAACCCCTATTTCTGAAATTATTACCCCCTATTTCTTATTTGTCTCATCAAGCCTCATTTGTCTTATAGATGTTTTTTTGTGGACTAGCTCCTTGTGGCAAGTTTTGGAAGAGTTCAGATTTTACAAAACAAAAGTTGTTCGTGTTTTATGATATTACGTGAGATTTGAAAATAGCACTTTCAGTTACTTTACTAAACTAAAATTTTTAATCGTTTATAAGTTAAGAAATTATCAAAAAGCTATTTTTGCTGGTCAATGTTTGAATCGTTTTCGCAAACAGTCTTAAATGAAAATACAGTTTGTTTTAAAACCCTACCACAAAATTCAAAAAAGGAGGACCTCCAACCTAAAGAGTCCAAAGGGTCTAATCCCCCCCCGTGACGTCAGGATGGCAGGAGGGAGTATTTACACCTAGACTTTGAAAATACCTTTTCTAGTATTTTCATTGAGAAATGTCTTTTTTGTTATTTTTATTGTAAAATGAAAAAATATTTTTTTAAATATATTTTGCCATCCCCAACCTATATCTCCGTGAATTGACAGCGCTGATCCACGCCCCCCCCCCTAAAAAAAAAATTCATATGTGTGTATCTATTTCCCGCCCTCATAAGACATTGACGACAAAAAGTGGGTAATGCATACCAACATCTATTTAAAGCAATTCAGTTGCAAGGCAAGTTTCTATTTTTTTTTTTTTTTTTCATTTGAAATTAAAGGCACTAGTTAACTAAAGTTTATAAGTTTCATAAGGTGAATATAAATATGTCCTGCCACAAGACAGGCCTTTCGTAATAAATTATGAAAGATACAGAATGTTATGAAATTTTTTTTTAAATAGAAACAAATTTGGCAAAAGCCATCCAAATTTGTTGTCCATAAAAATTGTGTTTCCAATGGCGATAAAATAGTCGGTCTTTTATCCTAGAATAATAGGGAAGAGTAACATCTATCTAAATAATTAGTTCCAATTTCAAGACACTGACAAGCAAGGGTCGAAGGCTTTACCGGCTAAATTAGGGAGGGTCTTGTGATAAACAGCACTAAACAAACTGAAAATCCCACGGGTTTGAACTAGTCTTGTAAAAATTACTGTAAAATAAAAACTCAGTAAGTAAAATTGGCAAAATAAGGTAAAATAAGGTAAAATTGGTAAAATAGAGTAAAATATGGTACTCCCTAGGAAATATAGGGCATAGACTTGTCCTGTAGCCACACGACCAGTAAAGCATTTCTTCTTAAGTATCACTTTCAGCTTTTAATGGAATTTTTTGATGATTCTGATTTTCCTGGGCTTAAAAAAAGGTAATGCCTCTTCATCTAGAGTTTATCAATTTAATTAACAGTCTAGTTTATTCCTTTGGTACTCTCGTACCCAGGGTATATCCTTGGCACTTGGACAGTATCTGATTCTGGACATCCATTTTGTGAAAAAAAATTTATTTGGGAGTAAAATCATATTAGCAATTTTTCTTTCTACATTTAAACCAAAGAAATGTTGTCCTAACAGCGTTGTATATTTATATATAGCCACATTCAACAACATTTCCCATATCATATACATGTTATTTTGTGTCTATTTATAAAAGCACCAAATACAAGTAAAACAGTGGTTTGTAACACTTTGATGACTTTGATTAACTAAGACTGGATCATAATAGCAGAATATTCAGTCATTAAGACCATCTTCAACAGGATCTACTGGCAAATGTAGTTCCTCTCCTTCAAATTCTGATTCAGGTGGCTGTGCCTGTCCTGAAGCCCCCCTCCCCCAAAATAGAAGTCCTGGATACAGCCCTGATGATTATATATCAATTTCTACCTCCAAACCCCCCGCGTCGGTCCCTTAGAACTAATTCTGTATTTATCTGACACTCGGGCCATTAAACCATAATAAGAATTTCTTAAAGACACTGTAGTCAGTAACATCTCATTTACTATCAAGATTTCTCTGGGATATGAAATTTAAAATAAAAATGAGGGCATTGATTCTGCTTTGGCCCTCCACATTGTTGAAAATCCAGATCATTTAGTTCTTTTTGATGAGGCAACTTTAATGTTTAAAGTAAATTGCTTCCCACATTCTTTTAGGAGGGCAATTGAAATTAAAAAATCCATCGAGACTTTGCTTTAAAAAGAGATACTGGAGATATTCCAATATACCCAATTTACAATTACTTAAAATTAAAGGTTTCTAATAATATTCATTCTTCAGTTTAAATTAAGATCTTCTGACCGCACTTTTAATGAAAATTAAGTGCGTAGACAAGCTAAGTCAATCACAAAGCAGAGAATTCTTGCCAAATCTAAGGAGTGAATAGTCTTTCATTTATTCTGGCTTGGTCTGTTGGATTCAGTCTTTCTTTTGCTCTGTTAAGACTTATTTAAAAAAGTTATTTTTGCTTTTTTCGAGCACTGAAGACTGCTCGGCAGAATTCCCAGACAAAATATCATTATGCTACCGAACTAATGAAACATACATACATTTTTTTTTTTATTTTTACTTGGAAGAGCAGCAGCTTAGTATCTGTTTTCTTTAAACCAGTAATACAAACAGCTAGTAAAACATGACATAAAAAAAATATATAAATAGAAAAAACTCACCAAAATAATTGAAAAAAGTCATAAAATTTTAATTTGCCCTCCTTATGGGCTAATACAATCTTCTTTCTATTGATGAAACTAGGCAATCTCTTATGATTAGACAAATGAAGAAATTCCAATTTACGTCAGATGAAAATTATGGCCAGAAATACTAATCTTTGGAAGCCTATAAATAAAACAAGATAGTTAAAACAATCGCCTAGATACGTATATTAATTTTAAGAATAAAAGATTAATCATAAGTAGCACAATAAAAATAAACTGACAGTTAGAAACAGGAATAGCATTTTATATTACTCTTGCAAAAATACAAAAAAAAGTAAATACATACACACCATTAGCTGATACTACATTTTGAGCAATCTCAGAGAAAATTCTGTTTGCTAGTTAAAATAAACTGTTCATATTATGATAAATATAATTGTCAATCTTGAGGGTTTTTTTTTGTCATGATAAATGTTGAAAAAATCACCAGCTTGCTGCTTTACACTGATGAATCTTTGAGCAATTTCTGCAACTTTAAACAATATGTTTTCTTTGCTTTTTTTGACAGATAGTGTAAATCAGTAAGCTCCCCTTCTCAAGAAATAGTGCAATTCAAGATTTCGTTTCTAATATATGTCAGATACTAACAATACTTGACTAAATTATTAGGTGCAACTTTCCAAGATATACAAAAGCCCCTCATCTAGAAATTATCCCCTCAGAGACAGGCAATGAAGACCATTCTCTTTCACCACAATTTAGCCAAAGGTGACCCAGCACAGACACCAAAACACACAAGAAAAGTCCAATAATAAGTAATATGGACAAGTGCATGTTCTGCAGTTTTGATCTAGATGAAGACTCAAGTGTGCTGAATTGTGACAAATGCAATAAATGGATTTGTTGTGGTTGCCTAATGTATCTGAAAATGATTAAGTTCTTCTAAACAAAATTGAATATAAAAGTGGTTTCAATTGGACATGTCTACATTGCAAAGTGGCTGTTCCTATAGTTATAACTTCTATCTATTCTACAGCTACTACTGAAGATATCCCACAGGTGATCTCACAAGCTATGACAAACCTTCAGGCAAGTCTTTCAATCTCATTTATCCAGTCCGAGACCGCACTTAGAGCAGAGCTTAGTACAGTCTAGGTAAAGGTGAACAGGTCAAAGACAGCTTTACCATCCAAGTGTAGCAGGCATTACTGATGCAAAAAAAAAATATTCAAGCAGAGGTCCAGGCTCTAAGTGTGAGCATACAGGAGTCCTTTAAGACAGAAGTGCATCAAATTTTCCATACTGAAAAGGCTCATGATGCATAAAAGAACAACCTAGTTGCCAATAATTCATAATATCTACTACATGTGATTATACCAATTGTGTCTGAAACTTCCTATTGAGCAAGTATGGGATTACATACAGTCCCTAAGGTAATGTTTGATGTTGAAGTGCACAGAGTGGCACAATCACTACAACTAGTACTCTTCTATCATTGGTGTGCACTGTTTCCCCTCTCCAAATCAAAAAGAAAAAAAATCTGAAAGAATCTTTTCTTAGTAAGTGAAATACTGAGTTATTCCATCACTGCTTCAAGTGCAACCATGAAAAGCATAAACAGCTTGTTTAAAAACTGAAAGAATGCATTGCTACAGGCAAGAAAAACCTTCTCACACTTAACTTGAAAATTGAGCCAAAAACCAGCCTCCTACTTGGTGCTTCCCAGTGCAGACATAAAATCACAAAAATTGGATAGTGTATATAGTTCAAATATAAGTTTTGCATCCATTGAAAGACAAATGACTGAATATAGTGATGGTTCATTGAACTATAAAAGAAATTTTGGAAGTTTTTGTGCTGTGAACTCTAGATCTACTGCAGACATTGCCTCACTTACATCAACATAGATGACCCCAACTGGCAGAACAAAAAAGACCAACAATGAGTAAGTCTAACTTTTCATACTGTCATCAATGATGCTGTTCAGTTTACTAAGAAACTGAAGGAGCCTAAAACCGTTTTATGCTCTAATAATTGGTATGGTTCCATTTGCTGAAGTTGAGTAGTAATAGGCTAGCTGAACTGAATATTAATTTCCCTATATATTTTGTTATCTAGAACTTATAGCCATTCAAATGCAAACATGGTATATTGGTGCACGTCAAAACACCCTACAGTGCCTATCAAGTTAGTTTATCAGTTGATTCAGTTTATGTTGGAGCTATATTGTTCTGACCTCCTTAATTATGATATCATGATACAAGTAGGCAGCATTTATAGAAGTCCCTCAGACCCAGACAAGCTTGAAACTCAATTACCAACTATTAGTATGTTTTACAAGGTACCTTTAAATTTCAACACCAATCAGTTGTTCACTGAAAATACAGAGCAACTACAAAGCATAAGTTACCCCCCCCCCCAGGGCAAAATTGACCATCTTGTCATTGAAGTCAATTTAGCTTTCCACAAGGTCACCAACAATTATACTAAGAAGACCTACACTGGGCAGGCAGCAATTAGAACAGTACTGAGCAGCTTGGACTAGGGATTGCTGCTTCTAGGGGATCCATTTTTCTGAAAAAGCTTGCAACACTTATAAAAAAGAAAATATCTATCAAATTTGTACTGAAGTCCAATACACTCCCCTACATCACCCCACAGGTATGTAGAAAGTACATAACATTTTTCTTTAAAAGTTTTTGATCAAGTCCTTTTGTTGTTGAAGAATTATCTGGCTGAAAAATATTTGGAATAAGCTTTTCATAGGTTGAGCAGATTGAATTTCATAATCATACCCTGCCCATTTACTGTTAGATACCCCAGATACCAGCCCTGTACATAGTGTACATAATGATCTAGAAGTGTTTATGTCACCAATTAGTGCCCATGAATTCACAGACTCATCATCCAACAAGTCCCTTACAAATGAAAGTTTTAATGCAGCTGATGATAGTAGATCTTCAAGTACTTTTCTATCCATTGTAGACAAGTCCATCCTCAACATGAACCACTGCCATAAGGAAGTACTCGACCAAAGAAAGCAGCAAGTAAATCAAGATTTCTTCACTCTTATAGCAAACGTTGACCAACTACCAAACAAAATTAATGAGCTGAAATCTTTGATATATGCAAATGATTATGGTGTAATACTTCTTACTGAGGTGTGCCCCAAGAATTCAAGAAACCAGCTTCTAGATTCACATGTCTACCATACAGTTGCAAGGCTATCATGAAGTATCCAACTTGTCATCCAATCATTGCCATTAGGGAACACTTGCACTGGTCAAAACCTCTTTTACCACCACCCCAATTAGCTACTCTACTGGATGCCCTAATACTGAAACCATTTTCTTCGATATTTCAGTTACTGAAAATAATAGCCATCCACCTGTCAGATTTGGCTGTGTATACAGAAGTCCATTTCCGCCATCACCAGAGGAAACTGGCAGAGCTCATCCACAAGATTACAGACAACCATGATGGGGACCTAATAATTGCAGGTGACTTGAACCTGCCTAACATAACCTGGAAAGACCAGTTTACCTGCATTCATTCTGGTCCTACAAGCACAATCATTAACATTGTTCATGATGTTCTTCTCCAACAAATTGTCATCCTGCCAACACGTTTTAGGTAGGGTCAGCAGCTAAGCCTTCTTGATTGGATATTTCTCCAAAGACCAGAGGCTCTGCTCTCCACCTCATACATGCCCCCAATTGGGAAGTGACCACAGGGCCATACATATTAAAAAAAACTTTCCTCAGAACAACAAATCACTACATCAAGAAGACCTTAATTAATTATGAGAAGATTTGAATGGATCTTGGCAGGATTGCATGGGATGACATCTTATCTGGCTCTCTAGAACAGCAATGGCAGAGCTTCAAAGAATTAATAATAAGTAAAGCAAACCTGTACACCTCAAGTAAACTTATCCCCAAACCAAAAACACTCCCATTAATGACAAAAGAGATGAAGAGGGAAATCAACTCTAAAAGCAGATATTTGAAGAAATATAAACAGTACTAATCACCTGATTACAGAGAGAAGTATTGCAATAGCCAGAACAAACTTAAAAACTTGATGTGGGCCTTGCATATGAATTTTGAATCTAAACTTGCTTATGAAACCAAGACTAACCCAAAAAAGTTTTGGCATTACATCTCTAGCCAAGACCACAAAAGACAATGCATTAAAAAACTGATAACTGAGCAAGATGGAGAAGTTACGGAGACTAATAAACTTGCTAATTTACTGAAACAACAATTTGTCTCAGTTTTCACCACTGAGCCTGGTGGCCCTTTACCTTCCCCAACAAACTATAATATATGAATCCCAATAGAGAGCACCACAGTATCATTTACAGAGATCCTTAAACATTTAAAAAAAATTGAATCCTAACAAGTCACCAGGACCTGATAATATACATCCTAGGCTACTAAAAGAAATTGCAGAAGTGATAGCAGATCCCCTGAAAAGAATCTTTTAGACATCACTTACCACTAGAGAGCTCCCAGCAGACTGGAAAGTAGCCAATATAACTCCAGCCTTCAAAATATGACCGCACCAAGCCTGAGAACTCTCGACCTATCAGCCTAACCTTAGTTGTAGTTAAGATGCTTTAACGCATAGTCAATGACTAATTGCTCGAATATTTAACCAAAAACAAGATCTTGTCACCCAACCTGCATGGATTCCAGTCAGCAAAATCAAACAAAACAAACTTGTTGGAATCAACTGAGATAATCACAAACCTGATTGACCAAGGGCATCCAGTCGACCTACTCCCACTAGACTTTGCTAAGGCCTTTGACAAAGTGCCCCATAGTCAAATGTTCTTGAAATTATTGGCTGCTGGTATCAATACATCCCTGATAGCCTGGCTGATGAATTTTCTCACTAACCACAAGCAGAAAGTCCATTTATTTGAGACAGGTAGCCAGCCAATCTACTCCGACAAGGCCATAGTAATAAGTGGGGTACTTCAGGGAACTATATTGGGTCCAACACTTCTCCTCATTTATATCAATGATATTTCCAATCATGTGGATAACAATATACATTTGTTTAATGATGATCCAAACTTTTTGGCATTGCTAATCCATACAAACTTCAACAAGATCTAGACATGCTACAGAATTGGACTCTAGACTGGTTTCTCAAATTCAATACAAGCAAATGCTGTATTTTGCACCTTGGACCTAATAACCAAATGGCTACATATTCAATTTTAAATCCAATCACTAATACAAAGGACCATCGAGTGAAAAGAGAAGAAGAAAAAGACCTTAGTGTGATTGCTGATCAAGGGTTGAGGTTCCACATGTCCAGCATGTTGTCTCCTGAGCAAATTCTATCCTTGGTTTTAGTTTTTATTTTTAGTGTACTCATTAATATTGTTGACTCCAAAGTCCAAATTCAGCCCTTTGTGGGCTTGTGATAGCGATTTTTTTTTAAAATAAATATCTTATCTTTTATCTCTCCTACCATCAGTAGCTGAGAGGCAACAATATTCATGAAACTTTTTAAGGCTCTTGTTGCAAATCAACTGTTAATACTTGTTGCAACTGCAAATCAACTTTAATATCAACTGTTAATGGCGTACCACAAACTTTTAAGGAGGTAATTGAGATAAAAAAATATATGAACCAAAATTTAGCAATAAATAGAGATACTGGAGATATTTCATTAAGCCCAATTTACGACAGTTTAATCTTGAAGGACTCAATCAATATTTTCACCCGAAAAAACTTAAAAGAACCTATTTGCATGTAGACCAGCCAAAATTAATGCAAGACGAAAGATCCTTACACAATCATCTTGTTAAATTTAATTTTAATTTTTTCCGACCTGTTTTTTTATTCATTGTCTTTTATTTATTTTTAAAGTAAAATTCGAAATTTTATAGTAAATTTTTTTGTTTTTTTTCGTCTCGTGTTTTTTTTTTTTTTTAAATTTGGAACAATTTGCGGATGTCCTTGTCGCACAATTTTATTATATTTTTTCTTCTTAATTGTTAGCTTGCTGACAAAATACTCGTTTTTTCACCCTTTTTGATTTTATTTTTCATTTTGTTACTTTCTCTATTCTCTGAGTTTCGTTTGTAAGGCTCTTGTTAGACCCCATCTTGATTTTGGCATGTGCTTGGCTGGTCCTTCTTACTGGCAAGATGTTAGGCTCATTGAAAATGTCCAGAGGTGAGCAACAAAGTGCATGAAAAGCCTAAAGCTGGCTTCATATGAGGAACGTCTCAAGCAGCTCAAGCTACCTACTGTTGTCTACAGACCCATGCGTAGTGATATGATGCTGACTTATAAACTCCAAAAGGAAAATTCTACCATCTTCAAAGGCAACCACAGTACCAGCCATCATCTCACAAGAGGACATTCAAAGAAGCTACCAAAATTAAGCTCCAGATTAAGAACCTGTCAAGTTTATTTTCCAAGAACAGTAATTAACCAGTCGAATGAATTAAAGGACTCTACTATCAGCACTCCTTCCATCCAGTCTTTCAAACATCAAGGAAGACTGAAGAAGCTTTCTTCAGTCTGTGGGAGAAGAAGCAGTGGAGGTTCAATTGGGAGCCATCAAATCAAGAGCACTACAGGTCCAGAGGACCTTAAAGCTCTCAAATGGATTAAGGTGATATCCTCTCTTTTGGCAATAAGCCTGTGTGGATGAATTCAATTTTCCAAGCCAAGAAGGGTAGGGGATATCACAGAGGCCTCTGATGCAATTAGTTGTGTTTCTCTGAACTGATTCTAGAATTCCTTGATGTTTTGTTAATTAGGATGGCAATGCACATACCAAACTCTAGCTTAGACCAAATTAAACCTTTAAAAAGCTTGAAAGCAGCTGAGGGGGAACAACTACTGAAAGTTCTCTTCATTAAATCAACAGTAGGCTAGCCTTTGCAGCACCAGTTTGAGCCTCGTTGTAAAATTACTGTAAAATAAAACCTCAGTAAGTAAAATTGGTAAAATAAGGTAAAATTGATAAAACATGGTATAATATGGTACTCCCTAGGAAATATAGTGCAAAATTAGCATTTTAGAGTTGCCCTGTAGCTACTAGACCAGTTGAGTATTTTTTTTAAGCATCACTTTCAGCTTTTACTTAAATATTTTAATGACTCTGACTTTCCTGGGCTTAAAAAAGGTAATGCCCCTTCATCTACATTCTCATCAATTTAATTAACAGTCTGTTTTATCCCTTTGGTAATCTGTTGCCTTGGGTAATACCTCAGCACTTGCACATTGCCTGATTTTGGACTTCTATTGTAATAAAAAAAAGATAAAAAACATTAACTTGGGAGTAAAATCATATTGGCAATTTTTTCTATATTTAAACCTAAGAAATGTTATCCTAACAGAATTGCATATTTAAATAGCTGCATTTCTCATATCATATTCACAGGGCCAAATACAGGATTTTTTTTGGGGGGTGGGGGGAATACAAAAAAAACTTTATAAAATGGATCAAAAATTTGTTTATATTCATTTTTGTTATGCTTTTAAAAGTCAGACTAACACTTTTTTTTGGGGGGGGGGGGGGTTATAAACCCCCTAACCACCTGGATATAGCCTTGCATATACATGTTGTTTTTCATTTATTTATAAAAGCAACAAATACAAGTAAAAAACACTTTCATGACTTTCATTAACTAAGCACTAAATCAAAATAGCAGAATATTCAGTCACTTTCAGTCATCAAGACTGTCTTCAATAGGATCTGCGGGCAAATTTAGCTCCTCTCCTTCTGGCTCAGATGACTGCCTTTTCTGAAGTCCCTCCCCCCCCCCAAAAGTCCTGGATACAACCCTGGGGATTATACTTCAATTTCTACCTCCACTCTCCCTTTATCTCTCCCTTAGAACTAATTCTGTGTCTATCTGAAGATTCTTTCAAAACAACTGCTGAAACAAAAGGGCTGTTAAACTAGAATAAGAATTTCTTAAAGACACTATAGTCAATAACAACACATTTGACAGTAATTGGTTGAAAAGCAGGCTAAATATTAAAAAAGAGCACCGGAACTTTTGATTTCCAGTTGACTGAGCCCACTCCAAAATTTATTCACCCACCCCTTCCATATGGTGACTCTGGGGAAAAATGAACTAATGTTAATACTTTGAACCCTTATGGGTCCTTACTATAGAAAATGCTATACAATTTAGTTAGGTACATAAGCGCTAGTTTCCAGAAGGCTTGTGCATTTTATAGTAAAAGCACAAAAATTGTCACAAATATGTAGAAAAATACAGAAAATCTGACAGGGGGCAGAACCACATTTTCTGAACTCGTTTTTCTGCACAGAAAATTGTAGAAAAATATGTAGAAACTTGGTCATCACTAATTCTAAAAATTTGCATTTTTTTTTTTTCTTCAAGTGGAAAAACACAAAGTAGTGCAGAACCATGGAGATAGATCTGAATTTGCAACTTAGTCAATTCTTCATATTTTCTGTAACATATTCACCAGTTTCTATGTGATTATAATGAAAAATACAAAGTCAGAAAGCAGAAATTACTCACTAGTGCATAGAGCATAGTGATGAAAATGATGATAACTCAGTAACCAGGAGTTGGACAAAAAAGTAAGCACATTTTTTGGATCAAGAGAGACAAATTAGTCAGAAAAGACCCTCTGATTAGAAAAATACCCCACTCTGAAAGTCAGCTATTTTTTTCAGTGTTGAAAAATGCAAACAAATGCAATAATTGCATTGGAAAATGTGGTTCTGGCCCCAGTCATTCTCCATATTTTTCTGCACATGTCTGCCAAATTTCATGCTTTTACCATAAAATGCACAAACCTGATGCTTATGTACCTAACTAATTGCCTCTGACTGAAACAGGAGAGTAGAAATTTCAATTCCCCTTCTAGCGAAGGTCTGGAAATTATCCCAAGAAAAAAATGGGGGAATTCTCCAGTGGGAAGGTAAATGTCAAATCCTGGGAGAATGACAGAATGCACATAGGATTTATCTGGGATGTGAAATTTAAAAATAAAAATGAGGATATTGATTCTGCTTTGGCTCTCCAAATTGTTGAAAATCCAGATCTTTTGATGAGGCAACTGTAATATCTGAAGCAAATGACTTCCCATACTTTTTTAGGAAGGCAACTGAAGTTTAAAAAAATCTGTGAGTTTTGATTTGTGAATCTGTCTTGATTGTGAGTTTGGAGGAGACACTTCTCCTGTGAATTATTTATAATCTGGATACCTGCAATTTTGCAACCTAACCTGTGAACAAAAATGGTATTAATTCACGTTTTTGATAAGACTTCTCTTGTGAATTACTTATAATCTGAATACCTGCAATTTTGCAACCTAACTTGTGAATAAAACGTGAATAATTTATGTCTTTGATAAGACTTGTGAATACTTTGACTTAAGGTGACCCACTAACCTATTCAACTTTGCTAAAATAGTGAATCTTTAAATTTCTTGGCAACTGAATAGTAGACATTAAACCAGATTACTGGTACTTTTCTTCGTTATTGTTGATTATTTTGAACTTATTGAGAAACAAATTCAAATTAGTGTTTGATTTTGTGATTTTGAATAGCTCAAATGTTTGGAAAAAGGAGCCTCCAAAACAACCTCCTGATAGGGATATGAGTAAGTCACCATTTCAACCATCTTCAAAAGCCCTTGCTAGAACCCCCCCCCTTACAATTGCGTCTGTACCATCGACGTCTCTGAAGAGTAGTCATACCCTAATCATGGATACCACCCAATGTCTATCACCCTTAACAAGTGATACTGAAAAAGATGAAGAAGGCTTTAAGATAGTTAACTCAGCTAAGTGTAGAAGACAGTGAATAAAAAGTCCACCAGATTCAGTAATAATACATCAAACCAATACCATGAACAACTCTTCAAGAAATCCAGCCAATTTCCCGGTAATTATTCAACTAGTTCCCCAATCTGATAATTGCATGTTTAACAACCATGATCTACCTAAGTTGTGAATTTTCCTCTTCAAGACCATTTGTTGCAACTTTAGTATGAATATAAACAGATCAGGATCCCTAGATATCCTTTTGAACAACCCCACATCAGTGAAAAAGGTAATGGAGCTGAAAAGTGTTGAAAATGTTGTTGTCACAGCCCATCTGTGATCCCCAAGCCCAATACAAACAAAGATAGTGCTCTACAATGTCCCTAAATTGAAGGAAGCATTGATGAACAAAAAAGGTGAATGCATTCTGGACTCTAGTTTCCATAACTTTGGTCATGAAACCACTGAAACCACAAACTTTAAAACTGTGTTGTTTGAGCTTCAAGGACAATTTTATATTGACAAAGTGTTCCTCTTTGGCCAACAAAAATCTTTCAAGCCTTACAAAGAAAAGCCATTACAGTGTACTAACTGTCTAAAGCTTGGGCACTCAGATAAATACTGCAGAGAGGATTCCAACATTTGTAAGATTTGCCTAGGCAAGGACCATAATGAGTCAAACTGTCACTTTGACCCAATATGTACTAATTGTAAGGGTAAACACCAGTCCCTAGATAAAGGAAACTGTCCCAAATATAAACAAAGGGCAAGAATAGCAAAAGAGCAACAACTTCCAATCCCTTTTGTAGCAATACAAGTCCCAAGGACACCAATAGTCCCCCGTCCCCCAACAGGTTCCAGGCCGCCAACGGCCCCTGACCCACCAACAGGCCCCAGGCCACAAGTAGCCCCCAGACCATCAGTAGCCCCCAGGACACCAAAAGTTCCCAATGCTTCCCCTAGTGTTGAAAATTTTCAGAATAATTTCATCCGAGATAAAACTAATCCATGGTTCCCCTTGATACCCCCAAAAAACCCCCTTTCAGAAAATCCTGCACAAGGAAAGACATCAAGACCAACAAAGCTACCTGGAATTACTCCCCACACATTTCACAGAGTTTCTCCAAATGCTTTGGAAGATGAATCAACCATATACTTTAAATTAGCCAGCTTTACAGTTACCTCTATGCTCATTTCCCAATTAGAGTTACCCAATCAGTTGAAATACATTATTCTGAAGAATTTGGCAAAAACCCACTTCAGCAAGACCATAGTTTCCAAAGCATATATTCAAATTGAGAGTGTTTTAAGCCAACATAGGCTGATTGAGTCACAATCAGGATGCCTGACAACTATTTAATGTGTGACTTTTCGTTTTTAACTAATTTATCCCTCTTTAATAACACTGCTTTTAATTATCCCGATATAGAAAGTAATCAGCATGCCAACCCTATAAGCAGCCCCCCTGGTACCTTTGCACAAGCTAGTTGTAAATACCTTTATACTCTAGATTTTTCTACCAATGCGAAGCCAAAACTTGTAAATAATAATTCCCTAAATGTTCTTTATTTCAACATCAGAAGCATCCGCGATAAGTGGCTAAAGTTTAAAGATTTAATTTCATTCAATGGTGTCTGCCCTTTCAATAGGATTAACAGAGACATGGCTTTCTGATAATGATGACACTACTGATTTTTTACTCCTTGGTTACTAAATAATCTATATGCCCAGGATATTGACAAAGTGTTCTGGGGGTATCTCACTTTACATCTGTTCTAATGTAAATTTTACCAGGCTATCAGAGTGCAAAACTATTTTCTCTACACAAATAAATCTCAGATGTATTTATTCAATAATTGTTAACATAGTTATCAGCCAAAATTCCTATATACTCCTTATTTTATAAACCTCCTCCAATTCCGACCTCATGTTTTTGTAATCTGTTTGATGATTTTTCTAATTTTATTAACCTACCCCATAAAAAGGCAATAGTTCTTGGGGACTTTAATTGCAATCTACTGAATGTTGGTAAAATTATTGAATCTGACACTTTTTTTGAATTGGTAACCATGTGTGGTCTACCCACAATTTTTTTCCCCAGTAGAGTTGATCCTGTGAGATCAACTTCAACATTAATTGATAACATTTTTGTATCCACTTCCCTGGGAAATGACCTGTCCTCAAATATAATATTTTCAGATCTGTCAGACCATTTTCCTATTTACTTGTCACTACCTTCGCAACCACTACCTCTACGCTCTAGAATTAATATTCCAGCACGTACTAGAAACTACAGATCTGCAAATATATCCTATTTTATTGATTGCCTAAGAACCACTGACTGGTCCGATGTCTTAAATTTTCAAGAGGTAAAATCTGTCACAAATTGTTTTGCGCAAAGGCTAAGTGAGATTATCCATTCAACTTTTCCTATTTCTAAACCTAACTGGAAAAATATCCCTATATGCCCCTGGGTGTCAAATAGCCTCATTGTCTCCTCATATTGTAAAAACAAATTATATAAATTAGTCTATAAGAACAGTAGTAATATTGACCAATCAAATTATAAAAATTATAAAACCTTATAGACTACACTCAGCTGTGAGGGAAAGAAAATTATTATTATACAAAAATTCTCAATTGCAAAGGGAACCTGAAAAAAATGGTTCACTATTAATGATATACTCTCAAAAAATAGAAAATTAAAGCCTATATCTATTCGCCTTAAAGAAAGAAATGGCAGATTAATTGACCCTTTACGTGCACCTGGCGCATTTAATAATTATTTTTCTAATGTTGCTCATACTGAATCCCGCTCCTCCTTACAGGCTGTATTCCCTTGCTTCAATCCTAGATCCATGTTTTTCTTCCCAACTGATAGCAATGAGGTACTTCAAATCATTGGTTCTCTCCCTAATAATTTTACTCCTGACTGTCTTGGATTAAGTAATAAGCTCCTGAAGACCATATCTCCTTTTGTTTATGAGCCCATCAAGCATATTGCCAACCTATCTTTAACCCACAGAGTTTTCCCTCATTTACTAAAGTCAGCCATTGTCATTCCAGTTCTTAAAAAGGGCAATCCAACTGAGATAGGTAATTATCATCCAATCTAAATTCTTCCGGTTATATCCTAAGTGCTCAAGAGAATTATCTTCAGACATCTGTCTCCCTTTCTGTTCGCCAGTCAGCACTCCATTTCCTTGATTTCTTCTCATCAATATGGCTTTTGGCTGAAATTTTCAACTTCTCATGCTCTAATTGACGCCACACAGTTCATATACTCACAAGTCAACCTTAAAAAAACTGTATTGGGGTTATTTTTGGATTTTTCTAAGGCCTTTGACATGGTCAATCATAGTATTTTAATAAGTAAATTAAATAGTTAAAGTATTTGTGGTGTTCCCCTCTCTTGGTTTGATTCTTATCTATCTGGAAGGGTAGAGAGTGTGAGCCTAGGTGGAGTATCCTCTCAGGCCTTACCTGTTTGGAGGAGTGTCCTGCAAGGCTCCGTTCTAGGCCCGATTTTATTTCTCCTATATATCAATGATCTTGTTATGGACCTGGGCCCTTCAGTGTATCCTGTACTATTTGCTGATGACAGCAACTTCTTAATCACTGGCACCAATTTACCATCAGCAATAACCTCTGCCCAAGTCCTTCTGAACAGAGTCTAGGCATGGTGCCTTTCAAATAACATGACCATTAATAGCAAAAAAAGTCAAATAGTATTATTCAGAACCCCCTACAACAAAGATGTAATTCAACCTGCTCTTGGTCTCAGGCACTCCTCCAACATCCTCCCACAAGTGGAGGTTGCCAAGTTTCTTGGTGTATTTACTGACTCATGCTTATCATTCTCATATCATATTTCTTACATCACAACAATAATTTTGAGACAAGTAGCTATGATTAACCATGCAAATTATTTTCTTCCTCCTGACATCCTAGTTACCCTCTATTATTCTTTTATTTTTCCTTACCTTTCTTATTGCAGATCAGTTTGGGGAAATACAAAACAGTCCTTCACTAAAAAACTCAAATTTGCCCAAAACCGTGCCATTAAAGCAGTTTTCCGGCTTCCCCATCTATATCCAACCTGTGATTTGTATTCAGATTTTGGCATAGCTCTACTTGATCAAATCATACAAAAACTAAACTTATTGCTTGCTTACTCTGCTTTCCACAATAATCTTCCACCTCAACTACTAACCTATTATAATATTAATAATTTGGAAGCCCGCTGTCTCTGTTCATCCAATAGAGCCTTTAAAATTCCTAAATGCGTTTCTAGTGCTGCCCAGCAATCTCCCATTTACAAATCTATTATCTAATGGAACAAAATACCCTCCAGTGAGGATCTAGCCACAAGTTTCTGAAAGTTGTATAAAAATGTAACAAAACTTGATAATATAATTTGATCATCCTACTATTAACCAATTGTCTTCAATTACCCATGTTTTATTCTTCTATTTTTTTTTCAGTGTTACTTTAATTATTTCTTTTTTTGGTCTTTAACAAGTTATGTTCTAGGATCTTTATTATTATTGATGTCTGTGTTATGTTTTTTCTTGAATAAAATTGAATTGAATTTAAAAAAATCATGTTGATTTAAATAGAAATACTGGAGATATTCTTACAAACCCAATTTACAATAACTTAAGATCAGCTCACCACACTTTTAATGAAAATTGGGTCAGTAGACAAGCTAAGTCAATCACTAAGCAGAGATTTCTATCCCACATTAATTGGTAAATAGTCTTTCATGTATTCTGGCTTGTTTTTTATCCAGTCTTTCTTCCACTGTTAAAAGTTACTTCAAAAGTAACTTTTAAGTCACCCTTACTTCAAAAAGTAACTTTTAAGTCACCCTTTCAAGTAAAGGGTGGCATCTATTAGATGCCACCACCCCCTTTAACCCCCAAATATGCCCAGCCACCAATACATATAGCAAACCCAACAACAAAACCAAACTGTCCTGTAAATATGAAAATTATGTTAATTGTCCTGTCATTATGAATTGTGTTATGAAATGTTGTCCTGTATATATGTAAATAGTGATAATCCAACTGTGACATGATGATTATCAAGTCAACATTACCTGGCTATATCTACAGGTTCTTCAACCTTAATTGCTAGAAGATGTGATTTAAGGTAATTTAAGGTAAAAGGTTAGTTTTCCTTCTTTTTTTTAGTACTGGAGATGACTGGGTTCCTGACAAAATATCTGCTTCTTTTCTGTCTAGTGGCAGACATTACCCTTGTTTTTCTTGGCTACTTATTTTTTTTTCTTATTTGTCAATCAAGAAAAAGTCAATCCTGCTTGAAGCCTTTTCTGTCTTTAACAGCTCACAAAACTAATATAATTTTATTCCAACTGTTATTTCACAATTTTGAAATTATAATTACTAGTACTATAATACACTTTATTGTTCTGATAACAAGAGACTGAAGTGAGACAGACTGCCGTTTAAAGCGGGATTTACAGTTATACATAAAACAAAATCATATCCAGGACTACTTCTGCCAGCCTCTTTGCTCTTTTGTTCTGTGAAAATTGCCTTTTAGAATATGTCAGTAAAATATGCAAGATACTGGTAAAATATGTAAATTACATAAAATAGACAAATTGCACAAAATAGGTAAAATAGGCTACTCATTTTATTGGGGTCCTTAAAATTACCAATTTTGCCATAACCCATTATATCAGTTACAAAACTAAGTTTGAGTATGAAAATTAAACTTTAACTGGTATTCCTGTACTAAATAGACTCTTTTATATACTGCAATGGAAACAAGTCACAAAAAACCTGTTTTTGACAGGTTAATTCAGGACACCACTATAGAGCAATGCAATATATAGCATGGTTTTCATTGCATACACAATATTTGAACTTTTTTTTTTTTGGGGGGGGGGAGGGGTTAGGGATGGAAGTTACCTAGGTTAGGTTATGTAATAATATATGCTAAGCTTTATCCCTCACTCCGAATGTGCAAATATATAGCCCAAATGTGTTTCTAAACTATTACATATTCATCAGCATTAACCAAACTAACAGTATATAAAAGAGCCCATTTAGTACAGGAGTACCCTTTAACTCTTTATCAACTGATAGAATATGGTCTTGTTTTACATGAATATTGACAATGGGTTGCCTGACTCCATTAAATTGGTGTCTTTGTTTTTTTTTAACCAAAGTTGATTTCATTGCATTTCCAGACATTGAACTCCAGCTTCCAAGTCTCTGCCCATCAAGTAAATAAGTCAAAGTCTGCTTGAATGGTTTCTATTTTATCTAGACTTTCAACTGAACCAATTGCTTTCATATCATTCCAAAACTGTACACACAGAGTAAATGGTTTTACAACAGACCAATCAAATGATAGAACAACTGACAAACATATGATTAGCACTGTATACATGTCCATAGGGAGGGGTGGGGGCTGTATTGTCAGGGGAAGAACTAGGCTAGCCTATTTGTATGAAAGAGTGCAAAATAAGGAATAGCCTCTAATTGTATAATTTTTATTTTATGTCATCTATAACCTAGGACTATAGGCCTATAGGAGGAGGGATTATGTAAACAAAACCATAAAATGAGCAAATAAAATTATCAATCTAAAAAAGTATCTCTTTTTGTTTTAATATGCCTCATTCTGGAGTAGTGCTATTCTTAACCTTTACCCAATGGCTAAATATACATATTAATGCTTAATCTAGAAGTCATTTGGTTCAAAATCTAACTGCTGTTTATATCTAGCATAGTTTTTTGAGAAACCATTAGGCTAATCTTGTTATGTAATATTGCTAACCTCTTTTATCTGGCATACTAGGCTACTTTGTATAACAATAAGAAAGTATTTTTTAAAATTTAGCCAAAAAAACAGCACAGACCAGCTTTAGCCTAGGCTACTCTTGGGCAATATCCTGTTAAATTTGTCTAAGGCCAAAACAATTTCAAGATACAATGAGGGTACATATTTTATATTAGAAAATTTACTTCTCTAGGCCCATTTTTTAGCACTAAGATCTTACATCTAAGATCTTTTATCTTTCGGCAAAGATTATTGTTTTTTAAACTCATCTTTGTTCTAAGATCTTACAGCTCACAGATGTTAGCAAAAAGTGTGAAGACCGCCACTGTTTTACCATATAGAACAATGATGAGAGAACTTTGATGATCTACTCATCATTGTTCTCAGACCGCTGATCAGAGCAGAATGATGAAAGAAGTTTGCATAAAAACGGCCAAAGATGTAAGATCTTTGTTCAAAGATTTCACTTTTAAGCGTTTTCTGACAAGATGTAAGATCTCAGCACATTGATGAGTGAAAAAACAGGCCTTCTGGCTTAAATTACGAGAACTACTTACTTTGAAAACAGAAACAAACAAATTAAATTTTTCACTAAAATTTTGTGAAACTTTTAATCAATCTTTTCTTCTTAAGCGATTTTCTTCTAATCTCAAAAGAGAAATCCCTACCTGTAAAATGAGAATCACAAATAGGATTTAGCTTATATTTTTACAACAAATTTTTTAAATTTCTGAAGTGATGTTTGTATAGAATAGCTAGAAAGGTAGAGAAGAGCTTTGAAAAAGAAAATAATAAGATAAAACGTGTCTTTGCCTGATTCAATTTTTTTAGATCGCCTAAATTGATTGATAAAGTTGTTTGATCAAGATACTGAATGTTGCTTTTCTGATGTAGGCTAGCCTATAGGCCTAGGCCAGTTTGAGATTTTGTTTCTGAACTGCTAGGCAGGTTAGTTAAAGCTTGAGGAGCTTAACATATAAAGTTATGAACTTTTCTAGTTGCCTTCTAAAGAGTTCTTCAATTGCTGGAATTAAAGATAGCCTAGCCTAAGGTTCTGGGCTAAAATAAGAAATTAGGCCCAGGTTAAATGCAGTTTTGACTAGGCTAGATAGGGGTGAAAGAGAAAAAAACAAAAGTTTGTTTTTACCTCTGAATTTTGCATGTTGATTTAAGAGGTTTATAAAGCCCAGACTATTACTTATACAGCCCGAAACACTTTTTTTCAATTTATTTCCTATTAGGGAACATTAGAGTATCATTTCTCCTTCTTCTTCTTCTAATTCACAGCAGGCGGGCTATTCAGTTAATACTATTTAGCCCTTTTCTTTTTGCTTCACTCTGTGGGCTACAGAGCTACTGGCTTGGTTGTCTCTTATTTATTAGATATTGTCAGATGTCTTTCAGTACATCTTTTGACTCAAGGAGTTCAAATATAAGATGATAGATATCGATTTCTGTGCTCTGTGTGCATGTATAGTTGGCTAGGCTGATAGGCTCTTGGCTGATAGTGAGATTGTGTGGTGTTTGAAGCATTTTAACAGTTTACAAAGCAAGGTATGTTGTGCAGACGTCAGCATATTACATTCAAATAGGATAAGACACCCAGTAGTTGGCCACCTGCCTATTCTTGGACATAATCTTTTATACTATTTTAATCACTATTTACAATGAGCCGTTTGTATGTCTGAGTTTAGGCAGAATTGTCACTTGTTAGTAAATTAAAAAATAGGAGGCGCTGTACAAGTGAAACTATTTGAATTAGTAACCTACTTGTTCAGGAAATCTTCAGAAATTTTTTGATAAAAAAATTAAGTTTCTAGGTGGTATAATAAAGTAATTAGAGTAGTTTAAATGTCAAAAAGTTTTCCAAGTGATTAAAGTGTCCGACTACTGGGTGTCTTACCCTAGGCAATGGTCAATTGTTTCATTATTCATATTACAATGCCTGCAAAGAGGGGACAGGGGAATTGAACCACTTGAATTAGAACACTTATATGAGAATGCAAGGAAATTTAGTCCATTTGTTCCAGAACGAATTCTATGATAAATTTTAGAAAGATTCTTATTGGGAAAGGGGGAAAGGATAGAATTAATCTTATTAAAATTAATATCTGATAGCCTCCATCAGTAAATATCTCTAATTGGGATTGGTCTCCCACTTGGCTGGTCAATATTTATAGCATTTTTTGCTATTTCATCAACCTGATGATTACCATTTATGCCAGAGTGGCTAGGAATGTACTGAAAATAAGTTTTTATGCCACTTGAAGCAAGATTATCTATAATAATGAGACAATGATAAGTGTCAATGTCCAACTTATATTGAGGAGCTGAGGCCAGCAACTCAAGGCTTGATAGAGCGTCGGAATATATGATAATATTATTTGAATTTGCAATCAAAGGTTGGTTTTCCTTAAGGTGTTCTAATGCCATGATTGTGGTATTTAACTCAGCAGACATTACGGATAAATTATTATATAATCTCTTGCCCATTGCAGTTTTCTGGCGAGGAAGGAAAACACCACTTGCAACCTTCTCATTCATTTTTGACCCATCAACAAATATTCGGAAGTAATTTTTATAGGTAATAGTATTAAGTTCTGCAAATTTTTTCTGGACAAAAGCAATGGGGGTTAAATCTTTATTCCACTTTGAGAAGTCATTATTTATTATGGGACTTGACCAATTCCATGGGGGGATCGGGGAAAGTAGGTGCAATAGACTTTGCTGGTATGGGGAACTTCTTCTGAATATTGGCATACTCATCTGCAATGCCTCTATACATAGCTGGATTTCTTAACCAATTATGTAGTGTGTGTGAGCTATTTGATTCAATTTTTGTTAGATGTTTCGTCAAGAGAAAGCTACGTCTCTTCCTTATTGTTGTTAATCCACTCTCTATAGGCAGGAACTTGGTGCTTGTGGGTTTCCTAAGACCAAATATCAGACTTATTATATCATTTTGTGTTGTTCCAATTTTTTGCATCTGGGTCTTTGCACAAGCACCAAAGACAATGAGCCCAAAGTCAATATGGGGTCTTATATGTGATTTATAAAACTGGAGTAAGGTTTTCTCCTTACAGCCCCAGGGTTTGGAAAGAAGTCTTTTTAGTATACTTTTTTTCTATAGCATTTTTTTATTGTGTTTGAAATGTGGAGGTGGAAATTAAGTTTTTGGTCGAGCATGAGACCTAGGTAATTAATATGATTATCTTCTGGAATAGCTGTTTTACTTAGAGTTAGTTTTGCATTAGTATGGCTTTGCTTCCGGTGAAATTGGATTATTTTTGGCTTGGTGGGTGCAATGGGTAAATCTGAATGTTGAGAGAATTTTTCAAACTGGAAAAGTGATTTTTGCAGATTTGACTGTGCTATCTGAAAGGTGTTGACAGATGACCATAGCACAAGATCATCAGCATATTGTAGATTCGTTTGGGGTAGGTTCATGTCCCAGAGATATAGGGCAAATAGGAGGCAACTGAGGACTGCTCCCTGAGGTAGGCCTTTGGTTATTGTCTTTTGGGGTGAAGAGGCTGAACCAACACAAACAATGAAACTTTGCACTTCTATGAAGGATTTAATAAAAGATACTAGCTTAGGGGGTACTCCAAGGTTTGCAAGTTTATTTAAAAAGATTTGGTGGTTCACATAGTCATATGCCCCTTCAAAATCTAGGAAAGCTGCAACTACCTTAAATTACCTTAAATCGCACTTGCTAGCGATATGGACAAGTCCAGTGTACGCCAGTTAGTGATGATAGGGCCGCAGGACATCAGCTTCATCCCATTGCGTGAGCCATAGTTTGATTTCCCATTCCTTATCGAGATTGGCTTTGAAACTGTCAACGGATGGTGAACTCACTGTCGTTTCGCTCAGATTGTTCCAGAGGCTTATGATGCGGTTGGAGAAGAAATGGTTCCTCTTCCTTGTATTAGCACGCTTCCAAAAAAGCTTCGCTGAATGACCCCGGGTTCTTGACAACTGGGCAGGCTGAAAGAGGTCCTTGTCGTCAGACTTGAGCAGTTTGTAGGTCATTATCATATCACCTCTTCGCCGACAGTATGTCAGAGTTGGTAGCTTGAGGCTCTGCAGTTGGCATTCATACTCTGTGTCTCTGAGCCCCTTTATGCATTCTGACGCCCGTCTTTGGACAGACTCGAGAGCCATCTGGTCTGTTTTATTAATTGGCGTGGTGACACACATTCCAAATTCTAATCTTGGTCTCACCAGGCTCTTGTAAAGTTTTGTGATTATTACAGGGGATCTACTTGTCATTGTACGTTTGATGAGACCGAGAGTTTGGTTCACCTTTGCTACTGCAGCTCGGGTGTGGCAGTTGAAATTAAGGTCTTTGTCTACAATAACCCCCAGATCTCTTTCAGAGGGGCTCTCAGAGAGTGGCTGTCTCACACCAGCATTTGCTGACATCGAGTATTGCCATCATGGGTTATTTCTTCCAAAATGGAGAACCTTGCACTTTTCGACATTAAACTCGAGCCTCCATGTCTTGGCCCAGTTGCCAGAGCTGTCAAGATCTGACTGTATTGACGTCACACCTTGCTGAGTTCCAACAGGACCAATGAGCTTTAAGTCGTTGGCGTACAGGCTAAGCTTGCTTGTAACGGTTCTTGGAGCGTCATTAATATATACATTGAAGAGTGTAGGTCCCAAAACTGTTCCTTGAGGAACCCCGCTTAAGACCTCAGCTATTTTAGAGTAGTAAGCTCTGCCACCTTCACCAAAAACTCTGACCTGCTGCTTTCTTCTCTTTAGGAAAGACATGATCCAGTCCACCACTCCCTCTTGAATTCCAATTGTCTTCAGTTTCAAATGAAGCCTTTGATGGCAGACTTTATCAAAGGCTTTAGCAAAGTCTAGGAAGACCATATCCACTGGGAGACCTTGGTCGAGGAGCTCAGTTATGTAATTATACGAGTCAATCAGATTGGTTTCGACTGATCTGCCTGGTCGGAAACCATGTAGTTGTTTCGATAGAAGGTTATTTGTGATCAAATGTCTAAGAACGGCAGTGTTGACAATACCTTCTAGGATTTTCCCAACAGCAGACGTAATACTGATTGGCCGATAACTGCAAGCTTTGCTCTTGTCTCCTCCTTTATGTATTGGCGAGATATGGGCTAGTTTCCAGTCCAATGGTATGACTTTAGTGTCAATAGATTTCTGGAAGAGTCTTGAGAGGGGTATTGCTAGTTGGGAATGAGCTTCCTTTAAGAGTCGTGGATGTATGCCATCAGGCCCAACAGACTTATTTGGATTAAGCTTTTTAAGCCGAGATTCGAGCTCAGCCTGATCCACTCTTAGTGGTGACATTTGAGTGGTGATTTCGTAGCATGGTGGGGTTGGCAGGGGGGCTTTGTCTGCAGGTTTGAAGACTGATGTAAACTGGTGGTTCATGGCATCAGCAATTTCTTGGGGGTTGTTTGACTGGGCTCCATTACAAACCAGCTCAGAAACCGTGTGTATACCAGGCTTATGTGCTGAGGCATATTTCCAGAACTTCTTGGGATTGGTTTTTGAGGTTGCTGCAATGGCCTCCTCGTATTTATCTATCAGTTCTCTGGACAGGGCTCGAACTTTGTTCCTTGCGGCTTTGAACTTTACCAGGTAGTCCGTTCTGTGGGGGTCCTGATTTATGAGCTTCGACAGTTTCTTCTTCTTGTTCCTTGCACACTTCATGTTTCTGGTCATGAAGGGAAGAGTTTCCGATGTTTATCTCCATGTGGGAGTTGTATTTCTTCTGATGGTGTCTAACAACATATTTGTCCTTTTTTCCCACGTGCCCTCGACCTCCATCGCTTTGACACATCACAAAATTTACTGACTGAGTTCATGCCTGATTTGACTGTAGTTTGTATACAAATGTCTGGTTAGATTCGATGTCTGTGGGTACAATCGAAATCGGCATTTTATAGCTATGTGATCACTATTTCCAAATGGGGGTTGCGATTCTATATCAATGAGTGACTCAGGATCATTTACCAAAACGAGATCAAGGAGTGAAGGATTCTGTCCCTCTTGATATCTGGTTGGGAATGTCACTGCCTGGAACAGCGAGTGTGCTTCTAAGCAGTCAAGAAAAGACTGCGTAACCGCGTTACTCGTGTGGACGTACCCCTCAGTCCACTCAATCATAGGTAAGTTAAAGTCACCGACTATGACTAGATTCTTACACTTTCGAGCAGCACCATCAATAGACCGGCATATAGCCGAGAGTGAGTTCTCCAGACTCGTCGAGGTGAGACTTCTGTAAAAACAACCAAGTATAATGGGACCCCCAGATAGGTTAATAGATATCAAAATTTGTTCTACACATGGCTCATATTCTGACTTAATATCAATAGTGCCTACCTGAATCGTTTCTTGTACATATATGGCTATTCCTCTGCCACCATCCGTCAATAAGTTTGTCATCAGTCTGTATCCCGAAATCTGTATCTGGGATTCTATCAGGGGAGGCTCGCTTTGGTTTAATCTCACAGAACGCATAAATATCAGCCTCATTTGCGGAGAGGACACATCTGACTTCCTGAAATTTCGAGGTTAGGCAATCAACATTGCTAAACCCCACACTAAGTCCAGTAATTTTCTTGCAATGACTGTTGCCTGCATCTGTACTAAGTCCATAAGAAGACATAGAAGTCTCTGGGTTTGCATCACTATAATTATCACTTGTATGCACTGTACTTCAAAAATCACTACCACCTAACTGACTATTTACATAAGTTACTTCACTTGGTATATCTTCTAGAGTTCCTGTGCAGCCGGCAGGACTGCACGAGTCGGCACGTTTTTTGGCACTATAGCGTTGCCTCAGATAACCAACTTGGTTTCGCCTTGTGCTCGTTTAGCCTGCAACTCCTTGTATAATTTTGCTCTTTTCTCGCGGTCAGTCTTTGAGACGTCATTACGGAACTGGATCGTATCTGACCCTTTTCTTTCATAAGACTTTTGAAGGATTTGTTTCTTAGTCTTAAAATCAGGGACCGAGAACATTATAGGAACAGGCTTGTTTCCGGTGCTGGTGGTTGCAGCTTGTCCTTGGGTTTGCAGATTACTCAGACGACGGACTTTTGAGATGCTCACATTTGGCAGCCCATAATCACTCGCAAGGTATCTCTTGATGTACAGTTCATCACTTGTCTGAGGGGGGACACCGAAGACGACAATATTAAGCTTTTGGCGCTGCCGGTCCCTGTCGTCTGCAATTATATGTCGAACTATAGTTTCAAGCTGCACCTCAAGATCATTTTTCAATGTCCGAATCTCCGACTCGACCAATCTCTGAACTGCTGCCTGGTCGAATGAGGTGTACTTTTCGATAGTAGCCAACCGACTTTCAACACCACTAAAGCGGTTATCGACATCAGTGGTTAGCTGGTCTCTTAGTTTGGCAAACGCTTCTTTCACTGCATCCTTAACTTTAGTGTCCAGTTCCTTTACAGCATTAAGAGCAGACCGGAATGGTTTGAGATTCTTATCCATAATCTTCTGAATATCGTTCAAAGATGCCCCACTTGTCACTTGAGGGTTACTTTTGCAAAGTGGGCATTTCCACTCACAGCCAACTCATCGCGTCATTTTAGTCAGTAGAGAGTACTCTGCCTCCGACATTTCTAGACAGTCAATGCATATCCAGAGGCCACAGCCATCACAGTTCATAGCACATGAATCCTCATGCAAGTTCTCATCACATGTTGCGCACTTATTGGTCCCATTTTTTGGGCTCTCGCAAAGTCTCTTTGGCCGCATTGTGCTGGCAATGCTGTTCTAACTTGTTATGAGTCGGCAACACTGCTTCACGCAAGCTAGATATTTATGATGGTTAAAATGTCCAGAAATACTTTGATGGTGAGTTTAAATTTTAAATTAACCTTAATCTATCCGTGAATGTCACTTTTTGATGGAGTAGGCTCACTTCATCCGTGTTAATTTTTCACTTGACAATATTCGAGGTAGACAGAATGTGGGAAGTGCAATACTCAAATCGCCTATTCCCAGCAGTTTAAGGATTAAAATCCCGCTGGTACCAATTCGGCCTCTTGTTTGTTTGCTATTGCGCCCTTCTGCACAAATTATCCACCAAAAATACGCAAAAACGGACGAGCCAACGCAATCAATGGTATTTTAGTATTTAGCGTTTGGCAACTGCGCTTTATTACTGGCTACAAATTCAGAAGAAGAAGAAGGACACTGAATTCAGCCTGGCTTTATTTACAAACAGATAATCAGCTGTTTATCAGCAGACAAAGGACAAGTCCCTTGGGAATAGAAAATAAAAATTTTCTGGACTTTGAATTTCTTCTTCTATTTAACAGCAGGTGGGCTTTTCAGTAGTACTATTTAGCCCTTTTTCTTTGCGAAAGTAAAACTAGGACATTATTTTTTGAGAAAGATTCATTTATTGCATTTGTTAGCAAAATGAAAGCATCTGTTGAGGAGTGGTGTTTCCTGAATCCAGTTTGAGTGTGAGGGGTCATATTATTTTTCCCAACAAACCAGAGGAGTCTGTGATAGATAATTTTCTCCATTATTTTCCCCAGCACAGGAGTAATCATTATGGGCCTATAAGACACAGGGTTATTTTTGGGTTTATTTTTCTTTAGGATTGGTAGGAGGGACGAACATTTCCATATATTGGGGAACATAGAAGATGTCCAAGCGTGATTATAACAATTTAGCAGTTCTTGTGTGTATGAAGGGGTGAGATTCTTTATCCATGTAGTGTGTATATTGTCATGGATGACGCTAGTTTTGGTCCTAACTTGATGTATTGCTTTATTCAATTCCTGGATTGAGAATGGATTAGTTATGTACTCGGATCCTGGGCGTGGTTGGTAACTTGGGTTCATAGGAATTGGGGACAGTTTGCTTTGATTATTTGATGTTAGCTTATTAACAAAAAGAGTTGCAAATAGGTTAGCTTTTTCATTATCATTGTCATAATGGGTATTATTATGTATAAGCTCATACAGGAGTGGGTCGGGGGAAGTCTTTTTCCCACAGATGTGGCTTATAACTTTGTGTATAATTGGCTCATGTATTTCTCTGGAGAGATTATTTGCAAAATTATTCCAGTATTTATATTTAGCATCTATTATAGTCCTTTTAAGATTAGATTCTGCTTGTAATTTTTTTAAATATGTAGTAGGTGATGGTTTTTTTATGAATTCTGTCCTAGCTGCCTTTCTTATTCTCCATTTATTTAGGCACTCATTTGTCCACCATGCTTTAGGAATTTGTTTAGGGAAAGTTTTCTTAGGTGTTGTCCTGGGGATAGCATGATTAGCTGTATTTATTAGTAAAGATGTCAAGGCTTCAGCATGTGAGTCAACTGTTGTGTTAGAAATGCATGAAATTTGGGCGAAACTTGTAATTTCATCATTTAGCTTATTTTGGAACATAGACCAATTTGCTTTAGTGTTGATATATTTGGAGGTATGAGATAGAGTTTCAGCAGGTTCATTTAGGGAGCAAACTATAGCAAAGTGGTCAGTACATAGACTATAAATTTTAATTATGTAAATTTTATTTTAAAAAATTAATGAAACAATTTGTAGGTCAATTGTGGAGAATCTGCCACTTTTGGGGTTGAAATATGTATTCAGGTTTGGAGGGGTAGCAACAGCTAATTCATTATTATTTGAAGTCATATACTCAATAAATTTACCAGCTTTATTTGCTGGCTTATCCCCCCACAAAAGGTTGTGGGCATTAAAATCTCCACAAATAATGATATTTTTTTAACATATTAGAATTACTTATATAACTGAAGAAATCCATGGCATCTGTAGTTTGGCCATTAGGGTTATAAAAGCTTATTATGTAGGTTTTTTAATTATTCAGCCAAACACTGATACCAATTGCGTCCACATCATTTGTAAAATCTGGAAAATTGATGCCACAAAATTTTATATTATTTTTCACTAATAAAGCTATCCCACCTCCTTTTCTTTCTGAAGATCTATCCTTTCTGAGGATAGTATATTCCAGAGACTTAAGTTGTTGATTTTTGGTTAAATAAGTGTCCTGGAGACAAGCAATATTAATGGAGTTATTATTCATAAAAGATGTTAGTTCATTTAGCTTATTTTCTGTGAGTGATCTTACATCCATTGGAGTATTGATATATAAATAATAAATAATAATAAATATATTGGAAAAACCCGTCACAATTGAACAAAAGACGGATAAAAAACAAAAGAGAAGAAAACGCACATACAAAACACAACGAAACTTCTTGAAATGAAAATAATCACAAGGAACTATAATACAACTATGTAAGAATGGCGGTCCACTGGTGGTTACTCGCTTCTACTCTATCACGGTACTTTTCAAGACACGCTTCCACCGCAGTAAATGGGTCAGGTACTGAATACCGCCTCGTTAGGTATGAATTACTTGTTCTTAATGGCATCTCCAGTAGGAACTTGAGGTACCTGAAGAATATTCTTCTTATAGTTACTTTATTCGAATTTGTAAGTAACTTCCAGAACGGCGAAACGTAAAGAACATGGGGTAAGGCAACAGCAACAAATATTTGTGCACGCAGCGACCTATTTAGATTACGCTTGGAGGAAACCGAAGCTCCATAAGCTGACCTGATCTTCTTCTCGATGTGCTTTACAAGCAGTGCTCGTGTATGCTGAAGAGTTTCACCGATCGGCAGACCCAGGTATACAATTGACTTAGAGGGCATGACCACCTGTGACCCCAGTTGGATTTCGGGTTGAGAGGCATTCCAGTTAAATAACAGTACTTCACATTTTGTCACATTAAAACTCAACCCAATTTCATCATACTCCATCTCCAAAATATTAAAGTTAGATTCCAAAGAAGACAAAATTCTTGAAAAGTTTAGAAGGTCATCTGCAAACCCAACTAGGGACACGTCAATGCCTTTAAAAATACAGCAAGGGGTCACTTTTGACTGAGCCGTCGATATGCTGTTGTTGAACAGATCAGGTGATGATACGGCTCCCTGTTGTATACCTTTCTTCACCACAGCAAACCTACGACTTGATTTACCTGACAGTTTAATACGGACCTTGAGCCTACTATACATGTCGTTCAAGGGTTTGACAATAGCACGGTCAACTCCGGACTTTCTCAGCTCAACCATATTCTGAGAATGGATACCCGAATCAAAAGCCCGCCGTACATCATATTCACCTATAGCTAGGCTTTCTTTCGAAATGTGGGCATCCAGTAGAACATTTGCAACTACATGCAAGGCATGGGCACATCCTAAGCCAGCTTGGAAACCAAACTGGTGGGGAGGCACTTTGCAACTAGCTTTAATGTCCGAAATTATGAGCTTTTCAAATAGCTTACAAAATACAGATGATACAGTAATGGGTCTGTATGACGATGGTTCATGAGCAGGTTTACCCTTTTTCAAAACTGGAGTGATCACACCTAAACAGAAAATATCCGGTACAATACCATGTGTTAGTATAATTTGGTAAGCTATTGCTAAATGCTCCGATAGAACTGGACCACCATTCAGTAGATGTAGAGCACAGATTTGGTCGGCACCGGCGGAGAATTTCTTCTTTAATTTTTGACAAAGGTGGGTTATTTTCACACTAGAAATCACGAGGTAATTATGCTCTTTCGTCATAAGCTGATCGAGCTCTTCGCTAAACTTTTTATTTTTCACTTCATCTGGTGGGGAGAATTCAGCAGCAAAATAATCTACCCATATTTCCTCATCAATATCACTAGCATTTTGTCCCGTACTTTCTACAGGCCTGGCATGGAGCTTCCAGACCAAATTAGGGTTTTCAATAATTTTTGAAACAGTTTCTCGTTTAAGGCTACTACGATGTTTTCGTAGCTCTTTCGCGAACCGCCGTTTTGTATAAACCCGCAATTCATTGACTACCCCGCTTCTTGGCCGGTCGCACTCGTGCCAAACCCCCAGCCAGAACTTGGCAGCTGCTCTTGCCTTCACAAGCTCACTGTTAGAGGCCCATCCTTTCACTCGCGACCCACGTCGGACGCTACGTAATGGGACAGCAACCCTTTCAGCTACTCTTAAGGAGTGGCAAATTTCGTAGAAATACATGTTCAGTTGCAGGCGTATCTCGCTTTCCGTTAGGCCACAATCCCACTGTAGGAGGTGGAAAGGCACTTTAATTTTCTTCAAAATTTGTTCACAATTGAGCTGGAATTGCTCACGGACTACTTTTTTCCAATCACGTGCTGGCTCAGGCTTGGTTTTTGGAGCACACTGGGGACTGACGGCTGGTATTGCAAAAGAGAGAGGTAAATGATCCGAATAGGCACCGTCAGATCCAACCGAGACTGACTCTAGGTCCAGTTTGTAAGTTACTATATGATCAAGATTTGAGACGGTTTTTGCGGTACTGATATAGGAATAGCACTTATCCTTCTTAGCAACTTTAAATCCGCTTGGTAAGGCGTTCAGCAATAGTACAGCCCGAGGGCAGGAATGATCGTCGAGATTGCAGTTAAAGTCACCAAGAATTATAACAGGGCATGATTTCTGGACTACACTGAGGAGGCACTTTCCGAGCTTCTGGCATGCTTTTGCAAATTTCTTTTCTGAAGCGATGTCATTGTAATTGGTTGGTAAATAAACATTTACGAAAAACACGCCATGCATTTTGGCAGCTTGGAACCATTCATTCTGCTCGACACACACGGGGGGCCCCGAGTTAGAGCGCGTGATTATGGCTAGGCCACCAGAGGGACGACCCCGAGTCCCAGATCTTCGCGCAGGTTGAACGAGGTAATGCATATCCGAGGAAAACTTTAGAAGGTTTACACTATCATCGGTCAGAAAGTGTTCCTGTATGCAAATACAGTTATATTCTTTAGAAAGGTCGGTTAGAAGGGGGATTCTGTCCAACACTTTACCGTTCATATTCCAGCAGAATATTCGATTTTCCATTTACGTGCTAGTGTTAGGCTGGGCTTTGTTAAAGGGGCAAGCAGCATGGTAGCAAGAGTGTCTACTAGAGCCGCAGTTTAGGCATTTTTGCGGATTACTACATGGGTTGTACTTACTAGAGCTGTGACCATCGCCACCGCAGCGCGAACACCTTTCTGGTTGCGAACAGTCAGCTGCTAAATGACCAACAGCATGGCACTTGAAACACCTCCTCGGTAGAAAGCGGAACTCTTCAATCCTGAACAGTTCTAAACAAATCTTCAGCGGGTTCGCGATAGCGTTTTCAAGTGTTTGTCGACTTGCATAGAATAACTTGAACGCTCTCGTAGATCTGCATTGCGCCACTTTATCGCAACCAGCAATTTGACAGAGTTCACTCTCGCTAACTGATGAGGGTACTCTTTTCATGATACCGACAAACTGGGGAACTTTGACTTTAGTGGTTATGTTCTTCCTTTTCATTGCTTCTGCAAGTTGGGTAGCGGCATCTCGAGACTGTACAAGAATCTTCCATTCATCGTTGCTACGTTTCAGAGTAAGAGAATCGGAGCTTACGTCGCTAGGGCAAACCTTTGCAATGAAGTCTTTCCGGGATTGTGGGGAGGTTAACTCAGGCGGCATATCGTTTGCTTTCACAACCACCGAGTAAAGTGGCTTTGATGGCGGATTCGCTGCTGAGCGGGGAGTGGGTGAGCCCTGGGAAATAGCATCGCTTATGGTAGTACATTGCTGCGATACCCCGGCGAGCTGCTGAGCACATTGTTCAGATGCAATTTTGATCTTATCCGCGATAGCCCCTAATCCGGCATCAAACTTTCGACACATCTCGTTTACTTTTATTCTCACGCAGGCACTGACCTCATCAGGGCAGGTGGGCACTTCCTGCGGATCAAAAATTACGAAAGTAGGCAAGGGCTTTTTCTCTTTAGCGCAAAGGGCGAGGATTTTCGCCATTTCCATCACGTTATCAGAATCGTGTGCCGGTTTACGATAGACGTAATCATAACCAATATCATTGGCAAGCGTTATAAGTTTCTCCTTCGCACTAAGAATTTCAGCATGATCAAAGAATTCCACAGCTCGCTTAACAATGCTTTCCATTTTGTTCCCCGCTTGCATGGATCGCGTGAGAAAATTCAGTACAGCATTGCGTACGAGAGTCCCCATTGTCACAGCATTCAACGCAATTTTCGGATAGCGTACACAAGTATAAGGGAAGCGTCGGGACCTGCTCACCTATTCCCCGCAATTTAAGGGTAACTAAATACCAGCAGGTACGTACGGCTCTTGCGGCAGGCACCCGCCCCTCTTCTGCTTACAACCTGTGTACGTTTACCTATCGGGAATATTATTTCGCGGCTCTCTTTGCATGGAAAATTCTTCAAAAGAATTTGATTTTAGACGACCAATAATTCTTCAATAATTCTTCAGACAACCAATCCTCACTCGCCAGCCGATGAAATTCAGCAAAGTAACCTTGACTAAACTGAAGCCTATGCTGAAGTCAATTACTATCTAAATCTCTTGACAGAGGTCTTGTAAGATTAGCCTAATTAGACAGACACATTTAAATTACACAATCTTCAATTCTCTGGTCTGTTGGTGGCTTTTTGACCAAATTTCACTGGAGTTTGGATATGATAACCAAACCTTCAAAACGTTTTCGGCTGCCGACTTTTTGGCTGATTTTTCAAATTCGCCCAAAAGAAATTATATTGGCAACTTCGGAGCGGCAATAGCGACAAAGAAAAGTCGAAATCAGGACACGTTGAAATCTCTAGGGAATTACACTTATATATCACCAACTAGAAACAAATCAAACACAATAAAAATCCAAGGTAAATAAGTATAGTATAACCCTTTAGGGTCTAATTAATAAGGAAGATAACACACTAGGTAATGAAAAGTGTCTTTGACTCTCTATTTGAGGCAATAATCCACAATTAGAAATTCATAATAACACATGGGTTTGTTGATGTTATGAAATGTTGTGTTGTTGATTTATTCTTCATATGGCTCTGTATCAATGTTCAGCTCTGTTAAAAGTAAAGCAAGATCTTTTTTTGCTTGAATGAGCATATCATATGGGATGTCGATTTTTGCCAATTCTGCAATGATTTTTGTTTTCTGTAGTTGATGTATGTTCATGGTCGGAACTGCATTACAGTTCAGAATCAATAAGCATATATTTGGGGATTGCATTTTTGGTTGTGCATCCTGTTTGTCGGTTAAGGGGTGAATTCCTGGAAGTGTTTCTGGTTTGTTTCTTCTTGGGAGGGGGGGCCAGGCTGACCTCATCTCACTGGACAAGGAGGCTTTTTGGCTTGGTGATTCCTTGAGCTAGGGGGCTTAGAAGATGGTGTTTTATATGGGGTGCTTGATGCATTGGAGGCGTTTGACTTGGGGGTTTTGGTTGGTTTCATTACAGGCTTTATTTGGTATTGTTGGGCAGCATTTGCTTCCATTGCTGCAAAGAGGTATGGTATGGCCTTCTCTGTTTATATTTGGAGTGTTAGAGCTCTTTTCTTGTATGCAGGGCATAATAATTTCTTTGTAGATTCATGTGGACCTTTGCAATTGATGCATGTAGGCTGAGTTTTGTTGCAAATTGTCAACTCTTTAGGATGGAAAGCTTTACAATTACTACACTCTCGGAAAATTTCATTGCATTTGTTTGTTGTGTGTCCCAGTTTGAGATACTTCTGACACTGGATAGGCTTAGGTATGTATTCCTTGTGTGGTTTGATTTGCCCAAATACGAATAATTTTTCCTGGATATTAATGTTATCCTTCAGTGTGAAGAAAAAGCATTTACTAGTATGCGAACCATTAAGATCAAGCTTAGCAAGCTGGGTGACATCCTCTGTTTGTATTTTGTTACAAGTCCCATCTGAGAGCCCTTCTTTTAATTCCTAATTAGATATATTTAGGGGAACATAATGAACTACTATTTTTTGTTGGTGATTGATTTGGGTTCCAATTAGATACAATAATTTGGGTATTCAGAAATGATTTTAGGTTAATTATTTTATCTGCTGATTTCTGATCTTCTACAGCTATTAGCAGAGATCCATCACGGTTAATATTAAGAGAGAACATTTATTTTAGCAATTTAAAAATTGCAACTCTTATTGCAGTGATCATTTTTATTTCAAAGGGGGTAGTAGGAGTAATTTTAAGGTAAATTCCTAAGTTTTTGGAGGGAGGATCTTGGGCAGGGAGAGGGGAAATAGGGTGAACTTGGGTAAGTCCGGCCCTTTATCGAGTTTTTTTCAGCTTAATCTGGTCCCAAGATTGTTTTGGAGTTTCTGCCACAATTAAAACTATTTGATGTTGCTGTTGATTATTCTAGTAATATTCCGCACAATCCACAAAGTCCCCAAGTTTTGTTGTTTCCATGAGTTGCTACACCAAAGTAACCCATCTCAGGGAGGCCAAACTTACCCCGGGCCTGGGGGTAAATCCGGCACCTCCCAGGTAAATCTTATGTATGTAGAGATAAAAATTATTTCACACTAAGACATGATAGAGGGTCCCTCTATGTACGGAAAAAGCATAAAAACCAAAAACTCTCGTTAATGATTTATATGTGCCACAGCGGAACATCAGCTTTCTGCTTATTATGGGGTAACTCCGACAGTGCTGGTTTTACCCCGTACATAGGAGAAGTCTCTGAGAAAGGTATTTTTTCAAATTTTTTATTGTAAATATGAAAAAGGTATCGACATACTTAAAATAATAGGATAAAAAAAAGCAGTTTTAATTAGTATCAGAGAGATTTGAGAAAGCAAACTTTTTATCACTTGCAGGCACTAGTGTGCTTCTTGTGCAGGCTGATGATGTGCTGAATTTGGAATGATGGTAGAGTGAAGTGACCAGCTCCAGAGAGTCTCAATGGTCCGGCAAAGATGTAGTTTTCTTCGACTTTGTCAATGTCATCTTTTTTTGGCCAATCATATGAATAGTCGGCTAGGCTCAGGCAGTGAAGATATTTTATACGAACAAGATTTTCATCAGGAAAATCAAGCACCCTTCCGATATACCAGCCCTGTTGATCTCGTTTGGTATCGTATGCTACAGCATAGTACTCATTTAGCTGTATGTTTAGCTTCTTTTGCTCCTCCTCTTCATGCTCACTGCCAACAGCATCAGGGATATCCATTTCGTCAGTTGAGGAACCCGATCAGACATCAACGTCAGAGTCTTCACTGGAAAGATCATCTTTCTTTTTCTTTTTCAGTTTTGGCTTGAGCGTGTTCTTTTTTACTTTCCCTTTTTTGTTCTCTAGCTGTTCTTTTTTCTCTTTCTATCTTTGTTCAAGCACTCTCAAAGCCTCTGCAGATGTGATTACTTCAGCTTCCCGGGCAACTCTCTGCCTACCGGATGTCCCAGATGCTGAGGCATCAAGAGAAGGGCAACGTACTGAGTCCAAGAGAAGTTCTTCAAAGGATTTGTCATGCGTGTGATTCTTCTTCGGACTCCCAGTTGCAGTATTCACCCTGGTAGTCACTCTTGCTAAATTTTGAGTCTCCAATTTCTTACTCTCAACATATTGTTTGAACTTGGCTGGATCAAACTTCGCGTTGTCGACCACGTCGCTGTTGATACGCGCTGGAATAGCGGAATCGTAAATTCCTGTGGCTTGAAATGATTTTTGAATCAGTGAAGGGGTTAAGTAAGTCTCCCAGATCTGACATAAAATTTTCACGAGGCCTGGTCGTGACAAGACGTCACCTGGGTGTGCTTGTTGCCAGTTCACGAGCTTCTGCTCATAGGAGGATTTCAGCTCTTTGGAAATAACCCTGTCAAGAGGCTCCTAAACATGGGATGCATTGGCTGGCAACTTGAGGATAGTAACATTTTTTTCTGAAGCGAGCTTTGCAAGAGCCAAGGATAAATGGGAGCCATGGCCATCAAGAATAAGAAGTGCTTTTTCTTCCACCTGAGGCAGGAAAACATCTGTAAACCAGTTATAGAAAAGGTCCGCAGTCATCCATCCTTTCTTAGTAGCTGAATAACATGCATCTGGATCGTCCTGAACGGGTAGCCATGAACTCCAACTGTTTTTTTCCCGAGAAGACTACCAGTGGTGGCAGCTTCTCACCTGATGCATTAACACATGCAAGCACAGTTGTGTTATCATGCCTATTGCCACCTGGTCGCCACGTTGCTGGGAATCCTTTCCCGCCAGCGATTTTAACGCTACCAGGATCGCGACAAAACAAAGTTTCGTCCAAGTTGAACCAACATTCTGGTTTGTCTAAGATGTCAAGCTCTTCTGCTGTTTTTTGTAGCAGTTCATAAAATCCTAGAATGATAAAAGGATCTGCTTGTTGCACAGCCCTCAGGTTTTCAAGACGCTCAGGTTTCTTAAGCGAGATGTTGTTTCTTTTCTTAAACCCAAACCACCAGTCCTCACCTGGCCGGTTGTTCGTGAAACGAGTACTGATTTTGTTCATGCTGACATGTTTTTGCACTTCGTCTAGGAACTGTTGTTTGGTAAGCCCCATGCCCCACTTTTCCATGTCCTTCAGCGAATTTGCCATACTCTGCTCAACATCAGGAGGTAGGTCCGGAGCTCTCCCGAGAGTAACAGCGGGCGATTCGCGGAAAGTCCTTTGCTTCTTCGTCTGATCCATTAGTGTTGTCCTCGGTATGTTGTAAAATTTCGCAGCTTTTTTTTAAAGACATTCGACATGATAGAACTTCATCTTTGGCTTGTTTAATCTGTTTAGCAGTATATCGTCCACCTGCCCCCGTGTTGGTTTTTCGGTTGTATTTGCGTGGCATCAGGAAAAAATGCAGGTTTATAGTAACAATAGTAAAGCGTAGCTATTGTATAAGAAACGACAAGCCATATTGACAAATTCAAGCTTATAGCCTGTCCAGACTATCCGTTTTCTGGAAAAATGGGACGGAAAATTGGAAGCAGGAAAAGCTGTCCAGACTTAACGTTTTTTTTTAAATATCTCCATAAGTTTATCAGATATCCTCATCAAGGTTTTGTATTAACCAAAACCTACAGAAAACAATTTTAGAGCCTCAGTTAGACAATTTACCTTTTTTTTTTTGTTCTAAACCACATTAAAAAAACCAATTTTTATTTTCCACTTATCACCTGGCCTCGTTGGGGAGGGGAAATCTCTTGAAGATGGGGAGCAACAAATTTTCTCTAATGGGAAAATTGTTGGCGTTTGCATCCTGAGAAAAACATCAGAAATTGTGTTTATTCCCTATGGGTACTCGGGAATTCAGCTATATTGTTACTGATTGACAAAGTTTCTAAAAAATTCATATCAATCACTGTCATTATTTTGGTTTTTTTAACCCCAAATCTCGTTACACTCAAATATAGTCTACTAAAATTGTCTACCATGCATGTGCTTTTATGTTACAAAAAAAAAACATATGTTATCTAGTGTTTGATTGGAAAGTAATCCGATAATACTAGGTTTAATATTCACTTGACACAATGCGATTCTCCAATGTCTAATTACTTTCAGCTTTGACAGATTTAGCTGTTAATGATAGTATTGATTTTCATGGGTGTAGGGAGGGGGGCAGCTGCCCTCCCCCCTCTAGACCTTCAAATTTACATTAGATATGGCTGAAAAAGCAGATGGTTTGGAAAAAGCAGTTGATAAAACTTCATCACACTATCGACTTGGGTCAAGACAGTGAATAAACTAAACTAAAAAAGACTCGTATATATCATTTTCATGTCTGGAAACCTTTATTATTGGAAAAAAACATAATAAACAACTGGAAGATGCAAGAAAATTACATAAAAAGTGAAAAATATGAAATCAAAATCTTAATCAAAAAATTAAGACAGTCAACTCTTAAAAAAGTATCTTCGATCAAATTAAAATAAAAACAGGAATTTATTCAAGGTTTTCTCATAACTTTAAGTATATTTTTGGCGTAATCATTCTTTTCCAGTTTCATTTTTCAGTTGATATCGCTCTTTTTCGTCAAGATCTTGGGATCAAGGAATAGTTGACAAATTCAATTCACTGAGATCTAGGCTAGAACTGCAAAAGACTAGCCAATCGTATACACGGGGTAAGTCCGGCCCCCCGTGTTGGAATTTACCCTGTACGGGGCAAGTCCGACATGCCGGAGTTACCCCGAACGGGGGTTTTTCTGGGGTAAGTCCGACACCCCTTGTATCTCCTGACTGGCTTGAGGATAAAATACTAATAAATTACAGTAAATACTTCAACTATCCTATTAACTCATCAGCTATTTACAATCATTCCATCCTCTCTTTAGTTTTCCGCACTATCAGTTAAAAATTACTACCCACCTTGTGGCCAGCAAAGATGCCCTCCTCGAAATTTCAAAATTTTGTCACCACAAGAGGGGTTAAAAAATGGCGGCAATACTGAACACTGTTGTCAAGTACCAAGCCAAAGGAAGAAAATGAAGTACAGAACCACAGATTTCTGTCTTCACTGAATCAGATAAGACAGGGGTGACAGAGTTACCCCGGTTTCGGACTTACCCAAGATCACCCTACTTTTGATTGGGGAGATTTTTTTCCTTTTTTTAGAGCTTCTAGAGAGGACTTCTTGAAACCCATTATCATCATTTATGGTTACATTAGCCCCTACACTTATCATTGTCCTATTCTCCGAATTGGAGCTATCATTTGAACTTTGAGAAAGTGTGCTTGACCAGCCAAGATGGGTATCTTTCACTATGGCACATTCACTGGAATTTGATTTGGGATCTGGGGGGACATTTATTTTTGGAGGACTTCCAAACATTGCCTATTGGAAAAAGCTTTAAACAGAAAAAAACAAAACTAAAGCAAGAAGGGAAAATAGAATGATATCAAACCGTCTGCACTATACTATGGGGAGGAGAACACCACAGTATAGCCCTGAGGATGAGTTGAGCAGGATTGGTTTGGTATAACTGCTGATTAGAAGCGATAATAATTCACAAGAAAATTTATTTTTAATTTTCTTATAGAGTTTTCCTACTTATTGAGTTGCTGCTGTTGTATTCGATAAGATGTCTCTCATTTTATCTGATAAGCTGATAGCCTAATTACTTGAAATAAATTATAGCCTACCAATTCTTCATGTTGTAGAGGGTGACTTAAACCACTATAAAGTGTGTGCTTAGCCTATAACTGACTGACAGTGTATTAAATGGCTACCAGTTGCCCCATGCATTAGAAGTGCCCAGAAGTAAAGGACTGTGAATGGTCTCACAAGTCAAAAATTAAAAAAAAAACCTTGAATCCCCAAGTTTTATAAATGCCCAAGGTACTTGACCACTTTCCTTAGGCATTCTGGGAAAATAGAGATTGGTTTTTACACCACTTCTTTTTTACTACAGCATGATGGAATTTGATTCTTAACAAGATCCCTGCCTTTTATCTGCCTTCTTGGTGAAATTTTCACCAATTATTTGTCATCATAAATTCAAACCGTAATCTCTATTTTAACAAGCTAATTGCTTTGGTTGTTTATGTAGTTTATGTTCGTTTTGGGTTCCATTTATGCTACAGTAGTAAGATATTTTTGTTCATTTTAAGCTTGATTTACATATTCAATTTTAGCTGAACTCATTTTAAGATTTATTTATTCATTTATATTAGCACAAACAAAAGAATATAAACTAAAGCAATACAAAACAGAAGAATGGAACAACAAGATCTATGCAAGAAGTGATAAGAAAACTAGAAACAATATTCTTTTTTAAGAAAACCATAAACAATATCACCCCATGTAGCTGGTTGGTCTCCAGTTCCTTTGGACTTGAGAAAAAGGACTAGAACTCTCTATTTCCAAATCTAATGAACATACTCCAAAGTTTCTGCAACCTTGAGTTGGAGGTGTGGATAAGGAAGGGGCAATCCTTCTCCTGTATAGAATAATTTCAGCTCATTTTATGGGTGGCAGGAAAAGATATAAAGGAAAATGAAAAAAGTTTGTGATACCTTGTATGTGAAGGAAGATTTGTTTTGTGAGGAAGAATTAGCGACATTATTAAAAGGATTAAAAAATAATAAGGCTTTAGGTGCTGATAGTTTGGTAAATGAGTTTCTTAAATATGGTGGCTCTGAGGTTAGAAATAAATTACTGAAGATAATGAATATGATTTTTGAAAAAGGGGAAGTACCTAACAATTTTAGAAAAACCTTAATAAGGCCACTTTATAAGAAACATAATAATAATAAGTTTAGTAATTATTGAGGCATTAGTCTGGTCTCTGTAAGTAGCAAATTACTTAGTAATATGATACTCTTTAGACTGAGAGATGCTATAGACAAAGTTTTAAGAGAAGAATAGAGTGGTTTTAAAAAAGGTAGAGGATGTGATGACCAAATTTTCACTCTTAGGTTAATAATTGAGAAGTGCCTGAGTTATCAAACATCTTTGGTCCTCAGTTTTATAGATTATGAGCATGCATTTGATTCTGTTGATGAAAGAGCTTTGGCAAAGGTTTTATCCTTGTATGGTATACCAGACAAATAAATTAAAGGGATTAATGCTATGTATGAGAATAAATGTTGTGGATAAGGTAGGAAATGAGGTTAGCAGCTCATTTGTATTAAATCAGGAGTTAAGCAGGGTTGTGTTCTATCCCTCTTTATATGGATTATTTTGATGAACTGTGTCTTAAGAAGCACAGGAAAGGCAGTGGGAGACCACAGAGTCAAATGGGGAGGAAAAATCTCCTGAACTTAGGTTGCTGATGATTTAAGCGTCCTAGATGAAAGTATGAGCAAAATGAATGAACTTTTATAGAGCTTCTGTGAGTTCAGGGTGCTAGAATAGGCTAAAAAATTAATGTTAAGAAGACTTGTTTGGGAGTTCATACTGTAAACACCTCTGTTGGATATAGTCTGAATATAATCTCATTATACAGTAAGACTCAGTTGTGATTCCCTACAGACTTATCATAATCAAGTCTGGATATAATCTCATTATACAGTAAGACTCAATTGTGATTCCCTACAGACTTATCATAATCAACATTTTTGAACTTTTGAACTTGCATTATTTATTATTCAGTTATTTGATTACCCTACAGACTTTTTATTGAAAATGTTTTCAGAATCAGAACTTGAATTATTTGACAGCCAATTACTTTGGAAGTAAATTGACTTTGGACTCATGAACTAGTTGAATTACCAGTAAAATTCAATATAAATATGACACAAACCAGAGCTACTTATATTTGCGCTGAATGTGAGAGGCTGTGTGGGAAAGGTGTGACAATTCAGTGCTCAAAATGGCTTCTATGGTTCCATCCCCCCTGTGCTGGAACCACACCAGTATTACAGCAAGAAAACCCCAACTGGAAATGCAGCTCATGTTTTATGGCTTTTGTAAATGAGCACCCTGAGGCTGATACTCATGCATACACTCTCATTAATCCCAAGAATATGTTTTCCCTGCCTTTGGAGAACCCATCCCCTCAAAATTGTCCCAAAAGTTGGGAGAGTTGCCTTTCAAAAGACAATTTAATACTGCAACTTGAAAAAAAGATTTGCAGCATGGAAGAAAAAATTAATCTCAAGCCCAATCCTTATCGATGAAACAGACCAAAGTTGATACTCTGAATTTACAGCTATTTGAAAAAAGTTGTGACATTGTCGTGAAAATTGCTGAAAGACTAGGAATCACCAAAAGATGAGAAACTAAGGCCAATGCTGATAAAATGGCCACTACTTTTCAAGAAAAACTTCTTGGCAAGTACCATTTCTATTTTCCTGAAAAAGTTATTAACGTTTTTCATCAGATCATCCATATGTTACAAAAGAAATCAAAGCACTAAGCAGGAAAATGAGACAACTTTTCAGGAACAAAAACATAAAGAAGCTACTAACCTGAAGAATAAGATCAGAGGAATGACTCACCAGGCAGCAGCATTGTACTACCAAAAGGAAGTATCTCATTTATTGGATTCTAAGCCTGGACAGTGGTACAAAAAGATAAAACAAATGACAGGTAAAATGCAGACTGGATTGGATTTTGGCTATGATGATCCAGACAAAGAAACTGCAGATTGCCTAAACACTCACTTAGCAGTGATTGTTCAGTCACTTCCACCACTAAGCTTGGAAGATTTTCTGCATGCTTCTCCAGATCTTATGGATTTCCCAATCATCACAGAATCTCAAGTTTGCATCACATTGATAAAACTGAAGAGGACCAGTATTACACCACTTGATATTCCTGGTTACCTCATTAATGCTTTTCCTGAATTTTTAAGTGCTCTGTTAACTTTAATATTTAACAAGATTACAATGTCAGGGCAGTATCTGCAAATTTGGAAAAGCGGAATCATAACCCCTATCCCCAAAAAAAGCCCCTTGTGTTTTTACTGGTGTGCAGCCTTTTACAATGACATCAATTTTTAGCAAGATTTATGAAAGTTTCATTGCTGGGTGGCTGAAGACTTTTATTCTACATAAAATTACCCTCAGCAATTTGGTAATATTCCCAAGAGTTCAACAAGCCATTACTTAGTTAGTTGGCTTGATAAGATTTTAAAGCATCTAGATGAACTGGAATGCTGGGTCAACCTCATTGCAATTGACCTAAAGAAAGCATTTGACCTGATCTGCCACAGAACCCTTATCCTCAAGCTATTGACAAATTTTAATGTTGATGTATATTTGATAAGAATAGTTGCAAATTTTCTTTCAGGTAGAAGCCAAAAAACTAAGTATAAATCAACCTATTCTGATCCCCAGCCAATTTACTGTGGAGTTCCCCAGGGAACAATTTTAGAACCTCTACTTTTTTTGATTATGGTAAATGAGTTAGCAAATGATGAGTCGGGTCGCTTTAAGTTCATTGATGATTTATTCGTACTGGAGCTGGGCGAAAAGAGTGTTCCAAGCGAGGCAGACAGAATAATGGCGAGTTTATCACGTCAAGCTGAGGAGGGCAAAATGATCGTCAATTGTGAAAAATCTCTCATATTAAATTTATGTTTTCTAAGGGACAGTTTATCCCTTGCTTTACAGAATGTTGCAGGCATCATGGATATCAAACTCTTGGGAATATATCTCACACATGACCTGAAGTGGGAAAAACAGACACAGTAGATGATCAAATGGGGAAACCTGGGTATTCTTTCTTTAAAACTCCTTGCTTGTCATGGTGTTCCAACCCCCTACCTATTGCATATTGTTCTTACATTTGTCAGACCGCTGGTGGAATATGCTTGTCCCGTTTGGCATTACGGCCTGACTTCGGACCAGAAGGACCGCCTGGAAAGGATCCAGTACTGGGCTCTTCTGGTAGTGTCAAAATCTCCCAAAGTCCCTTATTGCTCCCTTTTGAAACAATTTTTGCTTAAAATTCTAGCAACACGCCGTGATGAATTGTGCTTTAAATTTGGTGTCAGTATTTTGGAAAATCCGCAGCTTTGTGGAATCCTCCCCCCTGAGCATATCCCTTCACGCCAAAGGCTCCTGCAAAATGTAGCTCAACCAGTACCAAAAATTCAGCCGGTACCAGTGCAGCATATGCAGTATGCAAGTAGTTTTGTTCCCTTGTTCATCAAGATTTTTAATTCTGCACCCACTCGTCAATAATTGTATATTTTTATTTTCTTTAGTTCATTATTCTTTTTAAACTTGACTCTGTTTAGTTTGAATCTTTGATATTTCGAATCAATGTATATTTTTGCATGACAATGGCTGTGGTTGTGATTTTTATATGTTTAGTGTCTTATTATGACAAAAACTGCTGCTGATTGGCATGACTGTTTTTATGGTGTTTGTAAATAAAATTGTTATCTTATGTATCACTAAGTCACTAGGGCTAGGAATAAGTGAAGATAAAAAGGTGACATTGGGTAATGATCAGATGGGCAGCTTCACTTACCTTGGTAGCATCATTAGTAAAGACAGTGGGAGCAGTGAAGATGTTAAAAGTAGAATAGCCAAGGCTCAGGGTATTTTTCACAGTTAAAAAAAAGTTTTGGAAGAATAGGAAGATAAGTCTGCAAACCAAGATTAGAATATTAGAAGCTACAGTGATGACAGTTGTCAAATATGGCACTTAAGCCTTGGTGCTCTGAAACGCAGATGAAGATTTGCTAGATGTTTTCCCGAGGTATTGCGTACAGATTGTTTTGAGTACCCAACTGACTGACGGTATCTCAAACAGTGGGCTATACGAAAAGTAGGTTCAATCCCACTTTCTAGGGCTATAATGAAAGAAAGGTTGAGGTGGCTAGGGAACATTGTGCAGATGAAGGATGACAAATTGCTGAAGATTGTCCTTTTTGGCCAACCATCTCAGGCTGAACAGAAAGCAGGTCATCCTTGTCTGGGGTGGGAGGACATCATAAAGAATGATTTAAGGAAATGGGAACTTCCTGGGAGAGTGTAAAAAGGGAGGCTTTGATTAGATTGGGATGGAGGAGGAGCATGTGTAGCTGTGTTGGACTCAGGCAGCTTGGTGCTGCAGTGAGTTGTTAGTAGTAGTAGTATAATAACAGTGTAGACCAGAAATATACCCAGGAATTATAAGGGAGTAGATATCAATTTCACATTTTTGATGCGTTTTTAAAAGTTTTTTTGTACCCCCCCCCCCCCCCCAAAAAAAAAAAAAAACTTTGCTGGAAAATACCCTTTTTCTGGCTTTTTGTTGGGAAACTTTTCATAGAGGGGATTACCAGTATGATTTTAAAAACAATTATAAATGAAATTCTTTTTCAAATGAAAGTGCGTAAGAAAAATTTTTCACCTGAAATCATCTGCAAGAAATTTTCTAGGTGGAATTTTCAGCTAGAATAGAATTGTCTGTGAAGTTAACCTTAGTTCTCACTGCAGTTCTGTTAAAGGGGTAAATAGGCCCAAGCACTAAACATTAATGCATGAATGTAAGTTTAACAAGATGTTGCCTTCTTACTTTAAAATCAGTAATTGTTATTAATCATCCATTTACATACTAATTTATTTATACTTTATCTATATTTATGTTCTAATAGTATTTATATTACATTATTATTTATTCTAACAATATTATTGCATTATCATTACATATGCTATTATTATATTTATCCTATTGTGTATACATTAATTATTTACTGTTGCAACAAGCATAGCTAACAAATGCTGATAAGCAGGCTCATGTGTTTAATTCAAAAAACCCAGGACACAACTTGCAAATAAGCACACATAAGCAAAAGCAAAGCAAGCAACTAAATAACAAACACAAGCAAGACAAACCACTAATTTCAAGCTAGAATGGGTAAGGGGGGTAGCACTAATTTCAAGCTAGAATGTTACATCTCCCCTTTTCTCAATGAAAGTTCATTTATTGTGCACTTCACTCTAGGGGGTAACTTCATCAAAGATTTATTCTTGTTGGTGGTTTGATTTGTCTTTCACTCCTGGTTCTAGGGAGATCAGAGTCACCAGCTTCCCTAGACTCTGGGATCTCTGGCTGAGTGGAGTCAAAGGTGGTTGGTTGACTGTCCACAGTGCTTTCTATCTGGTCAGTTGGTGGCAGACTATGAGGTGATCCAAGGTCAATCAGTTTGGTAGCTCGGATTTCAAAATCCGCTTGAACATCGGATTCTGGTTTGTCAGGATTTCCTGGCGTAGCCTTAATATGTTTTTGATTATGCCAATACTGTCTGTTATTTGGCGTTTCTACAATGTATGAGTGGGGATGAAAGTCTTTCTTCACAACAACTGCTGGCTGCCATATCCCATTCTCCATTCTTACTCTGACCACCTGACCAGTTCTCAATGGATTTTGAGTCTTGGCATGAGTATTATAATAGTGCTCCTGCCTTTCTCTCTCTTCTAACCTTGAGGTTAGGAATTCAGATCTGGAGATGACTTTGGGAGTGAGGTGGTCTACTGTACAAGGAATGGTAGATCTGGTGTTTTTGCTCATTAGCAGTTGTGCTGGAGATGCAAACCTGTCGACAGGTGTGTTATGTTATTCAAGCAACGCCATGTGTAGATCAGTCTTTGCAAGCTGCAATTTCTTGATCATACCTTTTGCAATTTATACAGCTTTTTCAGCCAACCCGTTAGACTGGGGATGGTTTGGAGTAGACAGGTTATGATGAATACCCCGTTCTGTCTGAAAGGTCTTGAAACTGCCTGAGGTAAACTGGGGTCCATTATCTGAGCTAAGGACATGTGGGATACCAAAGTGTGAGAAGTGTTGTTTGAGTTGTTCAATGATATGGTCCGTATAGGCATTGGTGCCTAATTTGTCAATCTTAAAGTGGCAACTGTAGTAGTCAATCATAATGAGAAACTGCTTACCAGACAGGTTGAACAGATCAATACCCAAGTGTTCCCATGGGTATTGGGGTATCTGATGCTGAAGGAGTTGCTCCTTAGCACTCATTTTCTGATAGGTGCAACAAGCATTGCATTCCTGGATGTATAGCTTGATGGGTTGACTCAACCCAGGCCAGCAGATAACAGATCAGGCTCTCTGTTTAGTTTTCACTATGCCCAGGTGTGATGCATGGATGCTCTTCTGGATTTTATTCTGCATGCTTCTTGGAACAACCAGACGATTGTTCTTAAAAACTATTCCATCAATGACTCTCAGATTCTTGTTTCTGGCCAACCCTCTTGTATGATTCTCTGAAGAGCTTTAAGTTGTTTGTCTTTGGCTGTTTCATCCTTCAGTTCACTGAGCCTCTCACAACTGATTGGAGGGAGCTTCATGACTGAATGAACATAACAATCAATCTCTTTCTAGAGGGAGTCCTCTTGTAAGGGAATATGAAGCCGTGAGAAGACGTCAGGGACAGGAATATCCTTGTTGGGTCTGTAGGCTATGGAATGATCATAGGGCTGTATCTGCAGCAGCATTCTCTTGAGCCTGGCTGAGGACTTAATGATTGGGTGGTTCAACACTATTTCAAGTGGTTTTGGTTGGTTACTATGTTGAAGTGTTGGCCATACAAATACTGGTGGTAGTGATGACATCCAAAAACGATTGTGTATTGTGTGAGAGTTGAGAATAGGCCCCAACACTGCACAGGTTTATCAAAGGCATGCTGGTGTGGAGTGCAATTTTGGTAGAGTGCTGCCAGTATTATTGGTGTACTGCAAGTTTGTCTGTATTTAACCTTATGTTTTTGCTATGATTTGTTGATTTTGGTATACTAATTAAGCTGATGTGCAAAGTAACTTTGTGAAAGTCTATCAAGGAGGCACACTTGTGCCTCTTTAAAGAGGTGACCCACCACAATGTTAAGCGATTTCCGGTCCTAGTGGTCGCAGAGAGACGGTGGTGATCGCATTTTGTAGCCTAAGCTCAAACTAAGAAACCTGCAAAATTTCACCCCCCTCCGACTTTATCTTCATGGGGGAAAGTGGGCCGGAAGTTTCGACCCTCCCACCACAGTCCCCCTTTAACGTTTGCCGATCGTGCTGAAATTTAGAGGATAAGCTTTCCTAGGGCCTGGGAGCTTATCCTCAAAATTTTAGCTCAATCCAATCACTCCTTCCCTGTTTTCCAAAAACCAAATATAGCCACTTAATGTTCACCAAAATTGTTTTTTTTATCTGACACGCCTACAGGCCACAGTTGGCAACGGATCCGGGTGAATGAGGACTCATTCGAAGCGGAAGTCAACCTGTTAGGGCCTTTTGATATTTTCAGACTGAAAAAATTATCCCCCAAATTTACATTTACGAAAAACCTTGTTTTCCTATAAGAGCCCATGTTAATTTTTGATATTCCCTAGAGCTTAGTATTTCATTATTAAATCAGATCAAAATAGTCCTCTTAACCTGAAAAGACCAACTGCAAGCTTCCAAAAATTCCAGCTCTTTCCCAGAAGTTTTTTTTGTTGAAAAACGAAAATCTTACTTTGTATTTGCTTGTGTTGGAAACAGATTGCAGAGACTAAAAATAATTTAAAAAGAGTCTCTGATAGTACAGTGGTCACTATTCCTGTCTGTCATGCGGAAGACCCGGATTCGATTCCCCGTCAGAGTGAATTTTTTATATATTGAATTTAAAGTAGTATCTCTTAAATTTAAAGTTTAAAAAAGAAACTCAGTTTCTTTTTTAAATCCAATCTATTAAATCCTTCAGGTCACAGGTAAGTCTCCACTGCTTCGATAACATGCCGTAAACCCGCATGCTGGGAGAAAAGTTAAAATAATAAAATCTGACTGTGCATTTGATTTGAGTATTAAGGAATTAAAAGCCTTAACACAAGTCTTCAAAAGCGAGGAGTTTTGGGGGGGGCCGCCCCCCAACTTTAAATCCTAACACGATCAGCTAACAGTTAGTCAAGCAATAATAAGTAATAAACTCTACAAAAACGTGCAGAAATTATTTTTTTTTAAAAACTACGTTTTCTAAGGAGTTAAAGAGGCTGAGTCACAAGTTCGAACCTTAAAACGTACAAGGATTAGGAGGTACAGTTGGGGGCTGCCGCCCCCCAAACCCCCGCTTTTGCAGTCTCTTTTTTTAAGATTTTTTAATTGCTGTAGGCTGCAAATCAGTTGGTCTTACCAACACAAGTGAAGCTGTTTGAATGGAATTTTTTTTAATTCTTCAGAGAATTTGGCAATGGTAACTTAATCTGTTACAGTTATAACTACAAACTTGTCTCTGTGTCAGGTATAGTTATGTATTCAGTGTGATTATGTATGATGGAAAAATAGATGAACCTGAACATACCATGAACTTAAACTGCTTGTTTATGCTGAGCCCTTCTTCTGTTCCCTGTTTTTTCTGTTCAAAATTGTTAAGTTCATCACATTATAGGTTGTTATCGGTTAGGGAAAAATCTCCTGTAAAAATCCAGCAAACAGGTTCAGTACTGTTTCTAATCAAAGAGATGCAATAGGATGTTCTTATGGTAAAAAATTCAAGCAAACTTTGTTCGTGTTGCAAAGCATTTCTTTGCAAGGGAAAAAGCAGGGGGTTGAGGGGTGGCGGTAGACCCCCAAAATAAAAATTTTAACAAAAGAGGCTTCAAAAGCGGGGGGTTTGGTGGGCTGCAGCCCCCCAACTGTACCCCCTAATCCCTGTACGTTTTAAGGTTCAAACTTGTGACTCAGCCTCTTTAACTCTTTAGAAAACGTAGTTTTTTTCAAATAATCAATATTGAGTTCCAACCAGAAAATGGGAAAAAGAGCTTATTTACAGAGTAGCCATTGGTGTATCTAAGGGGAGAATAGGGGGGCCGGGCCCCCCAGAAATTTCTCAGGATTTTTTTTAAAAAGCTCATTCGCTCACGGACAGCAGTCCTTTGATTTCTTGCACTGTAGTTTAATAATTTGCTTGAAGAGACTCACAGCAATAAAATGTACCCCTTGTTGTTGTTTGGTTTACATTTGAGTAAATCAAATGCTCATATATGTGCAAACTTCTTTTAAATATTGGGCTTTAGTAAAGCCACATCACTTAGAAATTCACACAAATGAAATTTTGGTGCAGGCCATATCAACACTTAAAAATATCTTGGGGTAATACAAAAATGTTGTACAGATTGTCCTTACTTAAATCACTGACATTGGTCTGTATATCACATCAGTATCCTGCTGTGGTCACACAACACATCTAGAAAACATAAACTCAAATTTAAATACATAAAAAAATTATAGATATAAATAAAATAAAATAGGTTGTATAAAGATGCTATAGAAGACACAAAAATGATAGAAGATCATGCAGATTACAATATCTGCAACGCCCTTGCAGCCATTGCTAATGTTCTGCTCAATGCTTCTTGTACACATAGTTCACTCGACTTGGTGAGTTATGATGTTCGCCACGCCTTTGACTCCCTGATTTATCCCCTTATACTTTTAAGGGCTGCTAAAAGAGGAGTAAATCCGGCTATCGTCAGATCTCAAAGGGATATGCATGCTAAGCTACGAGTCCGTCATCAGCCGAACTTCGGACAAAATTTCTGAAACTTTCCAAAAACTGCAAGCAGAATACTTAAAATCTAGCCTTGAATTTAACGCTGCCAAGTCCGACGTAGTGCTTTCTAACTGGAAAGGCCCACTTTCTCATGAAATTGTTCTTAGGAATTCAAAGATCTTCCTTTCTGACGAAATGGTTTACCTTGGTATTCTCATTGGAAGTACCATTTCTCACACTTGTCATCTCTTAACAGAAGGCATCAAACGCTGCATATCAGCTTCATATGCTTCTATAGTCTCTGCTGAGCTTCTTTTCCGTTATCTTGCAACGCTATACAACACTGTTGCTCTCCCCCACATCCTCTACATTGAACCCTTCTTAAAGATTCTGAATAATACTGATAAATTGAAAATCCACTCCACTTTCTTTTGTTTTGTAAAATACCTACCGAGATATCCATTTTGGACACGCAATTCAAAGCTTATCAATAGTCTGTGCATAGCAAATACTACTATAGCCGTTGCTAAACTTATGATAAAAAAAAAACACAACCAAAAGATTTCAAGACATGCTTGGAGCCGACTTTTTCAACTCTAGTTAAGTTATCACAGTTGTGTAGTCATATTTTTTTTTCTCTCTCTCTTTGTAGTGCTCTGTCATTATCGTTTTGTATGAAGATGGGTTTTCAATAAATAATAATAATAATATACTTAGTCAATAAGGACATAGCCTTTCTTTGGGTCCACTTGGGGGACTTTGCCTGACCTATGATTTCTCTCATTGTAAATGCACCAAAATACTTTAAAATTAAGTTTCTAAACACATATCTTTGTACATCATTTTTCCCAGACTTTATTACCTGTATGACTATACTTTCCTACGCATATGTCTAACATAATCATACTCATTGCAAATATCACAATAAGGGGAGCTAATTCTCCCCCATTTATGCAAAACTGAATGAGTTTTGGCTTCACCTGTCCTCTTTTTCCCCTTTACATATCTTATTTTGCTTTTATACGTCCATTAAGATAATCAAACGATTTCTGGTAATGAACTGTAAGTAAGGAGCAACAGGGTCAATCAGTAACCCAAACTATATAAAACAGAATTTTGATAGCAATAGATACACCAAGATAATTTGCTTTTTATCTGGAACCCAAATATCTAAAATTCATCATGTTTAATGTTACCCATCAAAAGGTACAAGCATGAGAAAATTTCTGTGATTTTCAAAAAAGGGGAAACCCCCAAAAAAGTCAAGGTATTTCAATGAAAATCGCACCATTGGTTTCAGCATATCAGAGAACCTAGTATAGAAGTTTCAAGCTCTTATCTGCAAAAATCTGTTTTTTTTTTGGTTTCTTTTTTTTTGTCAAAAGAATGATCATGGTTGCATGTTTATTTGTTGTTGTTGTTTTTTTTTTCTTTTTTTTTCAAGGGATGATTGTATCAAACCAATCGTTCTAGAACACTGGGAGAGGCCTCATTTGAACATATATAAAAGTTTTAGTGCCTTTTTTAAGTGATCAAAAAGAAATTCGGCAAATAGCCCCTCTCACATATCCCTTTTTTTCTCAAAGACATCTGACCAAAATTTTGAGATAGCTAATTGCATAGTTGAAAGATTCAATAACTATACCTCCGGGGATGATATGAGGGAAAATTTTCATTGCAGTTGGAATTGTCTAAGTTTTTTCTGCAGGGGAAGGAATTTTTCGTCAGAGAAATTCTCCCTGGGGAATTCTCTGCATCTGAAATGCTCTATTGGGAATCTTCTGCAGGAGAACCTTTCTATTGGAGAATGGGAGGAGGTGCCTTATAAGAAAAATTTCTACAGTGGGGGGTTTTCTGTCATGATTTCAAAATGATCAGAAATTAGATAAAAAAAAGGTCTTTTTTCAGATAAAATTATACTAGGGAAAATTTTCGAGGCGGAATTGTCTGAAGAAATTTCCTGGGGGTTAATTTTCAGTGGGGATATTATGCAGAGGAATTTCCCAGGGGGTTGGGAATTTTACACGTGAGGAGCTATCCATGGAGAAAATTTTCTCGGGAGGGGGGAGAGACTACCCAGCATTATTTGAAAAACAATCAGATATTAATTTAAAAAAATAAAAAATTCAACTGAAAGTAAGGAGCAACATTAAAACTTGAAGCAAACAGAAATTATTGTGTATAAGAGGGGGACTGCCTTCTCAGTACCTTGCTCTTTATGCTAAAGTTCGAACTTTTGTCCCAATTCTTTTGAGAACGACTCGTGAAACCTATGGGCTGTTTAATTGGAATGAGAACATTTTCTAAAGTACTGGTACTAAAAAAAATAGCATGAAGAGCAAGGGATTGAGGAGGGAGCAGCCACCTCATATATAGAATACTTTCTGTTTGTTTTAAATTGTAACATTGGTCCTTACTTTCAGCTCTAGTTTCCATCATTGCCAAATTTAGTCTTTTAAATCTTAATCTTGGTTTAAGGCTTATCAGTTTCTATCTTTCAAGTGGTTCAGTATGTTGCAAAACGGCAGAATACTTGGAATTTAGAGGATTACAGTGTTCTTTTCCATAAAATTTTTCTTTGTCCATAAAATAAATTCACAATGTAATTTGTTTTTTATTTTGCATGCTAAAACTCGGGTAAAAGTAAATTCAATTTTTTTTTTTTTTTTTTTTGTTTTTTTTATTGCAGATGAAAATTTTAGGTGAAAATGAAAAATAAAATAGGTCAAGCCAATGCAAAAACAGTAAATTCGGTAAGCAAAAAACTTATTTTAGTTCAAAAACCGATTTTACTTTTTTAGTTTAAATTTGGCCGATTTGGCAAAACTACGAAAATGCAAAGTTAACGAATTTCTCGTTTTATCATTTTCATACCAGGAAATTCACTTGGATTTTGGGAACTAGAGAAGAATAAGAATGCAATTTTCTGCAAAATTCAATCAAATCCTCAATTTTTTTCAAATTTGCTGTGCGATTTTATATTTTGATTCGGCTTTAACTATATTTAATAACTAGACATATCACTACAAGATTTATTTTGCAGAATTTGTAAATTGTACTACTGAATTTTGGACCTTAACTTCTGGATCTTGGAATGAATATCGAAATTTTTGACCCTCGGAGATTCCGTTGTATCTACTCCGTTTTTTCAAGGATTCATTGTAATTTTGAACTTTTGGTCCAAATTCCACCGAATCTCAAAAACTTTGGGATCTCAACTTCTTCTATGTTATAAAAATTAAGCAAGAAAAAACGGGTTTTAATTTTAATAAAGCAGTGAAACAAAAATAAATAAAAACAAATCAACGCTCTGATTATACAATATTCGAAATATTTAGGCCCCACGTCTAGCAATCTTTCTCAACAGGAAAAAAAAAACGAAAAATAACAAAAAAAAATGTTTTTTTAAAAATAATACACTTATAAAATACGACAACTGAACACACAAAGAAGAAAAAGAAAAAACAATGTAAATAAATAAGTAAGAAACTTTAGTATCAGCATTTAAAGAGGAAATAGGATGAGGAAATAGGAATAGTCTTCCGCAACATTTTAAGAAATTTAAAATAAATTTCTTGTGAATTATTATCTCAATTAATCAGTAGTTGTACCGAACCAATCGTGCTCAAATCCTCCTCAGGGCCATACTGTGGTGTTTCTTGTGATCCTGAAAATTTCCCCACAGTAGAGTGCAGACGTTTTGTTATCATTGTAATATCCTTTCTTGTTTTAGTTTAAAGCTTATTCCAATAGGCAATGCTTAGAAGTCCCCCCCCCCCAAAAAAAAGTCCCCACCAGATCCCATCCCAAATACCATTGAAACTGATAACCATCCTGACTGGACAAGGTCCCAATCACAAACTTCACATGATAGCTCCAACTCTGAGAATAGGACAATGATCAGTGTAGGGGCCCATGTCACTATAAATGATGAAAATCGGTTTCAAAAGGTCCTTTCTAGTAGCTCTAAAAAAAAGGGGAAAAATCTCCCCGATCAAAAACATTCCCCTCTCCCTGCCGAAGATTTTCCGTCCCAAAACTTAGGAATTTGCCTTAAAATGTCTACTATTACCCTCTTTGAAGTAAAAAAAATTACTGCAATAAGAGTTGTAATTTTAAAATTGATAGAATCATTGTTTTCTCTTAATATTCACCGTGATGGATCTCTGCTAATAGCTGTCCAAGATCAGAAATCAGCAGACACAAGAATTAATCTAAAATCCCTTCTGAATACCCCAATCAATGCATCTAAATGGAACCCAAAAAAATCCCCAGCAAAAATAGTAGTTTATAATATTCTCCCAGAAATGCCCATTCAGGAGTTAAACAAAGGGCTTCTCAGATAGGGCTGGCAACACAATCCCAGTTGAAGATGTTCCCAAACTTGGTAAATCTTACTCTAAGACCTTAAAACAAGTAGATCCGTCTTATTTACACTGAAGGAAAAAATTAATATCCCAGAAAAGTTATTCCTATTAGGGCAAATCAAACCGCACAAGGAATACAAACCAAAGACTATCCAGTGTCATAAATGTCTCAAACTTGGACAAACAACAAACAAATGCAATGAAATTTTCCTTGAGTGTAGCAATTGTAAAGCATTCTATACTAAAGAGTTGATAACTTGCAACAACACTCAGCTTACATGTATGAATTGCAAAAGCCTACTTGAATCTACCAATAAATCACTATGCCCTGCATATAAGAAAAAAGCACTAACACTCCAAATAGCAACAGAGAAGGCCATTCCATGCCCCTTTGCAGCAATGGAAGAAAATTCTGCCCAACAATACCAAATAAAGCCCGTAATGAAACCAACCAAAACCTCCAAGTCAAACGCCCCCAATGCATCAAGTACCCCGTATAAAACACAATCCTCTAAGCCCCCTATGGCAATGATAATGAAAAAGCTAAGCTATTTGCAACTCTCTTTGTTAATAAGCTAACCTCAAATAATCGAAGCAAAATATCCCCAATTCCTTTGAACCCAAGTTACCAACCACGCCCAGGATCCAAGTATATAACTAGTCCATTTTCAATCCAGGAAATGAATAATGCAATACATCGTATTAGGACCAAAACTAGCGGCAGCTATTACAATATACACCCTACATGGATAAAGAATCTCACCCCTTCATACAAACAGGAACTGTTAAACTTATAATCACGCTTGGGCATCTTCTATGTTCCCCAATATATGGAAATGTTCGTCCCTCCTACCTATCCTAAAGAAAAATAAACCCAAAGATAACCCTGAGTCCTATAGGCCCATAATGATTACTCCTGTGAGTGGGAAAATAACGGAGAAAATGATGTATTACAGACTCCTCTGGTTTGTTGAAAAAAATAATATGATCCCTCACACTCAAACTGGATTCAGGAAACACCACTCCTCAACAGATGCTTTCATTTTGCTAACAAATACAATAAATGAATCATTCTCAAAAAATAATGTCCTAGTTGCAGCTTTCCTAGATTTTGAAGGGGCATATGTGAACCACCAAATCCTTTTAAACAAACTTGCAAACCTTGGACTACCCCCCAAGCTAGTATCTTTTATAAAATATCTCATAGAGGTGCGAGGTTTCATTGTTTGTGTTGGTTCAGCCTCTTTACCCCAAAAGACAATAACCAAAGGCCTACCTCAGGGAGCAGTCCTCAGTTGCCTCCTTTTTGCCCTATATCTCTGGGACATGAACCTCCCCCACACGAATCTACAATTTGCTGACGATCTGGTGCTATGGTCATCTGGCAAAACCTTTGAGATAGCACAGTCAAATATGCAAAAGTTACTTTTCCAATTTGAAAAATTCTCTCAACATTCAGATTTACCCATTGCACCCACCAAGTCAAAAATAATCCAATTTCACCGAAAGCGGAGCCATGTTAATGCAAAACTAACTCTAAATGGAACAACTATTCTAGAAGATAATCATATCAATTGCCTAGGTCTCATTCTTGACCAAAAACTTAATTTCCACCTCCACATCACAAACACAGTAAAAAAAATTCTATAGAAAAACAAATGTACTAAAAAGACTTCTTTCCACACCCTGGGGCTGTAAGGAGAAAACCTTACTCCAGTTTTACAAATCACACATAAAATCCCATATTGACTATGGGCTCATCGTCTATGGTGCATGTGCAAAGACCCAGATGCAAAAAAATTGAAACAACACAAAATGTTATAATACGTCTCATATTTGGTCTTAGGAAACCCACAAGCACCAAGTTTCTGCTTAAGGAGAGTGGATTAACAACAATAAGGGAGAGACATAGCTTTCTCTTGACAAAACATCTTACAAAAATTGAATCAAATAGCTCACACACCCTACATAATTGTTTAAGAAATCCAGCCAGGTATAGAGGCATTGCAGATGAGTATGCCAATATTCAGAAGAAGTTCCCCGTACCAGCAAAGTCTATTGCACCTACTTTCCCCCAATCCCCTCCATGGAATTGGTCAATTCCCATAATAAATACTGATTTCTCAAAGTGGAATAAAGATTTAACCCCCATTGCTTTTGTCCAGAAAAAATTTGCTGAACTTAATACAATTACTTATAAAAAACACTTCCAAATATTTGTTGATGGTTCAAAAATGAATGAGAAGGTAGCAAGTGGTGCTTTTCTTCCCCACCTTGAAATTGCAATGGGTGAGAGGTTATAATAAAGTATTTATAATGTCTGTTGAGTTAAATGCCATAATCATGGCATTAGAACACGTTAAGGAAAACCAACCCTTGATTGCAAATTCAAATAATATTATAGTATATTCCGACTCGTTATCAAGCCTTGAGTTGCTGGCCTCAGCTCCTCAGTATAAGTTGGACATTGACACTTATCATTGTCTCAGTATTATAGATAAAATTGCTTCAAGTGGCATAAGAACTTATTTTCAGTATATTCCTAGCCACTCTGGCATAAGTGGTAATCATCAGTTGGATGAAATAGCAAAAAATGCTATAAATATTGACAAGTCAAGTGGTAGACCAATCCCGATTAGAGATATTTACCGATGGAGACTATCAGATATTAATTTTAATAAGAATAATCCTATCCTTTCCATTTTTCCCAATAAGTATTTTTCTAAAATTTACCATATAATTCGGTTTGGAACAAATGGACTAAATTTTCTTGCATTCTCGTATAAGTTTTCTAATTCAAGTGGTTCAATTCCCCTGTCCTCTCTTTGCAGGCATTGTAATATGAATAATGAAACAATTGACCATTGCCTATTTGAATGTAATATGCTGACGTCTGCACAACATACATTGCTTTGTAAACTGTTAAAATGCTTCAAACATCACAAAATCTCACTATCAGCCAAGAGCCTAGCCAACTATGCCTGCACACAGAGCATTGAAATCGACATCTATTATCTCATAATTGAACTCCTAGAGTCGAAAGATCTACTGAAAGATATCTGAAAATATCTAATAAATATGAGGCAATCAACCCAGTAGCTCTGTAGCCCACAGAGTGAAGCAAAAGAAAAAGGGCTAAATATTATTACTGAAAAGCCCGCCTACTGTTAAATAGAAGAAGAAGAAGAAACAAGCTCACATATTAACCTACATACAACAGCAACCTTATAAGAAAATCGAAATATATTTTCTTGTGATTATTATCGCTTCTAATCAGCAGTTGTACCAAACCTATCCTGCTCAAGTCATCCTCAGGGCTATACTGTGGTGTTTATCCTCCCCATAGTATAGTGCAGACGGTTTGATATTATCTATTTTCCCTTCTTGTTGTAGTGTTATAATTGTGTTTAAAGCTTTTTCCAATAGGCAATGTTTAGAAGTCCTCCAAAACAAACATCCCCCCAGATCCCAAATCAAATTCCATAGTGAAAGATACCCATCCTGGCTGGTCAAGCACATTATCTGAAAGTTCTAATGATAGCTCCAATTCGGAGAATAAGACATTGATAACTGTAGGTCCTAATGCAACCATAAATGATGATAATGGGTTTCAAGAGGTCCTCTCTAGAAGCTCTAAAAAAAGGAAAAATATCTCCCCAATTAAAAGCATTTCCCCTCTCCCTGCCCAAGATCCTCCCTCCAAAAACTTAGGAATTTACCTTAAAATTACTCCCACTACCCCCTTTGAAATAAAAATGATCACTGCAATAAGAGTTGCAATTTTTAAATTTCTTAAATCAATGTTCTCTCTTAACATTAACCGTGATGGATCTTTGCTAATAGCTGTAGAAGATCAGAAATCAGCAGAAACAATAATTAACCTAAAATCCCTTCTGAATACCCCAATTATTGCATCTAATTGGAACCCAAAACAATCACCAACAAAAATTGTAGTTTATAATGTTCCCCCAGGGATATCTACTCAGGAGTTAATAGAAGGCCTCTCAGATAGGGCTGGAAACACAATCCCAGTTGAGGATGTTACCCAACTTGGAAAACCTAACTCTAATGGCCTAAAACTAGTAGATCCTTCTTATTCACACTGAAGGATAAAATTTATATCCCAGAAAAATTATTCCTATTTGGGCAAATCAAACCACACAAGGAATACAAACCTAAGCCTATTCAGTGTCAGAAGTGTTTCAAACTGGGACACACGACTAACAAATGCAATGAAATCCTCCAAGAGTGTAGTAATTGTAAATCTTTCCATCCTAAAGAGCTGACAACATGCAACAACACTCAGCCTACATGCATCAATTGCAAAGGCCCACATGAATCTACAAATAAATCATTATGCCCTGCATACAAGAAAAGAGCTCTAACACTCCAAATATCAACAGAGAAGGCCATCCCATACCCCTTTGCAGCAATGGAAGCAAATGCTGCCCAACAATACCAAATAAAGCCTGTAATGAAACCAACCAAAACCCCCAAGTCAAATGCCCCCAATGCATCAAGCGCCCCTTAGAAAACACCATCTTCTAAGCCCCCTAGCTCAAATCCCTATCATAAGGAATCACCAAGCCAACAAGCCTCCTTGTCCGGTGAGATGAGGTCAGCCTGGCCCCCCTCCCAAGAAGAAACAAACCAGAAATACTACCAGGAATCAATCCCTTAACCAACACACAGGATGCATAACCAAAAATGCAATCCCCAAATGTATGCTTATTCATTCTAAACTGTAATGCAGTTCAGGCCATGAACATACATCAACTACAGAAAACGAAAATTATTGCAGAATTGGCAAAAATCTACATCCCACATGATATGCTCATTCAAGCAAAAAAAGATCTTGCTTTAATTTTAACAAAGCTGAACATTGATACACAGTCATATGAAGAATAAATCAACAACACAACATATATCAATACTCCAATGGAATGTACGATCACTCACTGAAAATAAGCTAAATGAACTAATATCATTTATGAATAATAATTCCATTAATATTGCTTGCCTCCAGGAAACTCATTTAACCCAAAATCAACAAATTAAGTCTCCGGGATATACTATCCTGAGAAAGGATAGATCTGCAGAGAGAAAAGGAGGTTGGGTAGCTTTATTAGTTAATAATAATATAAAATTTTGTGGCATCAATTTTCCAGATTTTGCAAATGATGTTGATGTTATTGGTATCAGTGTTTGGCTGAATAATTTAAAAACCTACATAATAAACTTTTATAACCCTACTGACCAAACTACAGATGCCAAGAATTTCTTTAATTATATAAATAATTCTAATATGTTAAAAAATATCATTATTTGTGGTGATTTCAATGCCCACAGCCTTTTGTGGGGGAATAAACCAGCAAATAAAGCTGGTAAATTTATTGAGCATATGACTTTAAATAATAATGAATTAGCTGTTGCTACCCCTCCAAACCTGAACACCTATTTCAACCCCAAAAGTGGCAGATTCTCCACAATTGACCTACAAATTGTGTCATTAAATTTTTTGAAAAAAAATTACATAAATAAAATTGATAGTCTATGTACTGACCACTTTGCTATAGTTTGCTCTCTAAATGAACCTGCTGAAACTTTATCTCATACATCCAAATATATCAACACTAAAGCAGATTGGTCTATGTTCCAAATTAAGCTAAATGATGAAATTACAAGTTTCACCCAAAGTTCATGCATTTCTAACACAACAGTTGACACACATGCTGAAGCCTTGACATCTTTACTAATAAATACAGCTAATTATGCTATCCCCAAGACAACACCTAAGAAAACATTCCCTAAACAAATTCCTAAAGCATGGTGGACAAATGAGTGCCTAAATAAATGGAGGATAAAAAAGGCAGCTAGGACAGAATTCAGAAGAAAACCATCACCTTCTACATATTTAAAAAAATTACAAGCAGAATCTAATCTAAAAAGGACTATAATAGATGCTAAATATAAATACTGGAATAATTTTGCAAATAATCTCTCCAGAGAAACGCATGAGCCAATTATACATAAAGTCATAAGACAAATCTGTGGGAAAAAGACTTCCCCCAACCCATTCCTGTATGAGCTTTTACATAATAATACCCATTATGACAATGATAATGGAAAAGCTAACCTATTTGCAACTCTTTTTGTTAATAAGCTAACATCAAATAATCAAAGCAAACTGTCCACAATTCCCATGAACCCAAGTTACCAACCACGCCCAGGATCCGAGTACATAACCAATCCATTTTCAATCCAGGAATTGAATAGTGCAATACATCAGATTAGGACCAAAACTAGCAGCAGCTATGACAATATTCACCCTACATGGATAAAGAATCTCACACCTTCATACAAACAAGAATTGCTAAATTGTTATAATCACGCTTGGGCATCTTCTAGGTTCCCCAATATATGGAAATGTTCGTCCCTCCTACCAATCCTAAAGAAAAATAAACCAAAAGATAACCCTGAGTCTTATAGGCCCATAATGATTACACCTGTGATGGGGAAAATAATGGAAAAAATGATTTATCACAGACTCCTCTGGTTTGTTGAAAAAAATAATATGATCCCACACACTCAAACTGGATTCAGGAAATACCACTCCTCAACAGATGCTTTTATTTTGCTAACAAATGCAATAAATGAATCTTTCTCAAAAAATAAAATCCTAGTGGCAGCTTTCCTAGATTTTGAAGGGGCATATGACAATGTGAACCACCAAATCCTTTTAAATAAACTTGCAAACCTTGGAATACCCCCTAAGCTAGTATCTTTTATTAAATCCTTCATAAAGTGCGAAGTTTCATTGTTTGTGTTGGTTCAGCCTCTTCACCCCAAAAGACAATATCCAAAGGCCTACCTCAGGGAGCATTCCTCAGTTGCCTCCTATTTGCCCTATATCTCTGGGACATGAACCTACACCACACAAATCTACAATATGCTGATGATCTGGTGCTATGGTCATCTGGCAACACCTTTCAGATAGCACAGTCAAATCTGCAAAAGTCACTTTTCCAGTTTGAAAAATTCTCTCAACATTCAGATTTACCCATTGCACCCACCAAGTCAAAAATAATCCAATTTCACCGGAAGCGAAACCATGTTATGCAAAAGTAACTCTAAATAAATCAACTATTCGAAAAGATAATAATATTAATTACCTAGGTCTCATGCTTGACTAAAAACTTAATTTCCACCTCCATATTTCAAACACAATAAAAAAATGTTATAGAAAAGCAAATATACTAAAAAGACTTCTTTCCACACCCTGGGGCTGTAAGGAGAAAACCTTACTCCAGTTTTATAAATCACATATAAGACCCCATATTGACTATGGGCTTATCGTATATGGTGCATGTGCAAAGACCCATATGCAAAAAATTTAAACAACACAAAACTATATAATACGTTTCATTTTTGGCCTTAGGAAACCCACAAGAACCAAGTTTGCTTATGGAGAGTGGATTAACAACAATAAGTGAGAGACGTAGCTTTCTCTTGATAAAACATCTTACAAATATTGAATCAAATCGCTCACACACATTACATAATTGGTTAAAAAATCCAGCCATGTATAGAGGTATTGCAGATGAGTATGCCAATATTCAAAAGAAGTTCCCTGTACCAGCAAAGTCTATTGCACCTACTTTCCCCCAGTCTCCTCCATGGAATTGGTCATTTCCCATAATAAATACTGAATTTTCAAAATGGAATAAAGATTTAACCCCCATTGCTTTTGTCCAGAAAAAATTTGCAGAACTTAATACAATTACCTATAAAAATCACTTCCAAATATTTGTTGATGGGTCAAAATGAATGAAAAGGTTGCAAGTGGTGTCTTCCTTCCTCACCTGAAAATTGCAATGGGCGAGAGATTATTTAATAATTTATCTATAATGTCTGCTGAGTTAAATGCCATAATCATGGCATTTAAGCCTCAGACAAAGAACGGCACTATACAAGCTTTGGATTTCGCAAAGAGAATGGGCAATAAAAAAAATGCTACGCACAATATTCCTAAGGAAATTTAAATGATAAGAACCGTGTGAACGTTTGGATCAACAGAAATATTTAAAACAATTTATTGGACGAAGGGTTCGCATCCTTGGGCCACTTGAGACAATGGTGGGCCAGTTCTTACGGCGCAAGACAGAAAAAACTACGTTTGATAGTGGGGTAAAAGTGCTTTTTAAAAATATTCGTAATTCAGAATCAGGACCACTTAGATAGAATTATTTCGGCGTACGATCTTTGCAATTCTTTGATTGTTGTATCTCAGTCACCTTTACTGTCATTTGAAGTGACTCATTGCTGTTCACCTAAATATGAAAGTCTCAATAAATCTATTGTTTTTTACCTGTGTTTATTTCATTTTATGTGTCTATATCTAGCCTAATGACAGCTAATTAGTTCGCATGTCTCCAAAGGCACGTTCCCAAGGAATCTGATCTCCAGATAGCTGGAAGAGAAGAGGTCACATTTTATATGGCTTCACATTTCATTTTCTCTCATTAATTGAGAGTGGCGTAGGCCTTGTTAGCACGATCTTTAGCGCTATAAGCGGCGCTATCGGAGAACTTATAAGTTGTAAGTTCATAGCTTCAAAGTACGATATTAGATTTGACGCGGTCAATGTTTATTACCAATTAAGCCCAGTCCTTTTCTTTTACAGCCCCATTTTTATAGTCACATAAAAATTTTATCGCTACAAATGGCGCAGCCGCAAATTGGGGGAAAACTTGCGAACTAATTAGGCTATAAAACTTTGTAATTTAAATGTAATTAATGGAGAGATACAGACATATAAGTAAAGCGATTAGGCCTATTGCCGCTAAGCTACTACAGGGAAACCCTTTAGATATCTCATAGGAGATAATAGCCTCCCCCAAAATAGGTTAAGTGAAAAAATAAATATATTTTGAACTGATTCAAAAAAAAATGGCGGACGACCTTAATGACTTATTAATAGTGCAAAAGTTAGTCGCGAAAAATATAGAAATAGCGAAGTCTATCCCGGAGTACAATGGTCAATCAGATATTGACGAATTCAATATCCAATTGGCCCAGTTTGTACAACTAACAAAAACAGAGCTAGAAGCGTTAGTCGACATGCTCCTACTACGATTAAAAGGCCAGGCCTTAACCTTTCTAAAACAGATTAAACATACCATAGGCAATAACGCCAACTTGCCAATAAATAGGGTTGATAAATTGTTAAAAGCATTTAAAGATAGATTTAGCGAAACCAGTTCCATAAATAAATTAAAACACGGAACGGTGAGCTTTGACTATTCACAAAATATAAGAGAATATCTTGATAAGATACGCATTTCGGTAGAGGCAAAATACGGAAGAGGTTCGGGGCAACTGTATAAAAAAGTCATCCTAAATACCTTTTTGCAAAGGCTACCCCCAAAACTATATAGAGTGGTAATATCCAAAAATATTCAGAAGTTGGATCTCGCAGTTCAGGAGGTAGAGCGATTGATTGAAGTCGATACGATGGTCGCAAATCACAGTAAAGCAAAAATAAATAGCCTAGGCGATTCAAATGCGAACATAAACTTCAAGGCCGATCAGACGTCCCCCAATTTCTTTTCAAGGGATAACTCCCCAGTGCCACAAAGAAATAAACGCAAGAACCCGCTAGGCAGGAAACAGTACGTTTTCAGTCTTTCAAACAATCTAACTACGAAAATAACCATACAATAATAAGATGCTTTATTTGCAATCAACCTGGGCACATTGCGAGGGAGTGCCGTTATGTCCCCAATCGCATACCAAGAATTGCTGTCGGTAGTACGCAAAACTACGGCAACCATTTGTTCGGAAGAACAAATTTTAGCGCCGGTGGTGCACTAGGCTACAACAGGGGAAGATTGCGCCAAGCAGTACCCTACAACACGTACCAACCAAATTTGTATAACCCTCCCCCCAACAGACAAATTAATTACCGATTTGAAAACCCAAATGCTTGCCAAAGCAAATATAATGCGAGAACGCCATACAGAAAGCACGAAAGTTTGCCAATGAAAAATGAAAATTTGGTAATCCGATGGCATTGGCAGTCAGCGCCAGTAAGCAGCACTGACACAGGATATTCGCGTTACCCTAAGAATGCATGGTGAATGCAGACAGACGTATGTTCATTAGATATGCCTGACGAATCTCAGACGTCTGAATACCTATTACAGGCATCGAGACATGAGATAAATCCCCAGGGAAAGTGTCAGGCCCCTCAGAAACATGAATTAGGTCCCGAGGATTTCCGGACTATTTATTAGATCCAAAACAATTCTGGTGGCGTCTTTTAGTGCTATTAATAACAAGTTACCTATATTTAATGATTTGTGTGCAAAAAATATTTACTTTAAAGCTTTGCTTGACTCTGGTGCAACGAGTATCATAAACTGAAGCGTATTTAATATGTTGCCTCTGCATATTAGGCGACAGAGGAACCCTAATAATCCCAATTTATCTACTGTGACAGGGCATAAACTGGATGCAAGGGGTTCAATTCGCCTAAACGTAAAAAGGGACAACAGGATCTTTACGACAAATTTTATAATATGTGATAACTTTCCGTACGAAGCAATTATAGGCGCAAATTTTTTAAGGTCCAATAGAGTACTATTAGACGTAGCAAACGAGAGGCTCATCTACCCGGCTAAGGTAGGGGAAGAAATTTCTACCTTAAGAAATCGTAACAGAGGTTACGAAGACAACGTAACAGTAAACAAAATTTCTGACGGTATAATATCGCAATCTTTTGAACCTCATGTCTCGCAAGAAGAAAAAGGAATAATCAGAAACTTGTCCAATTATTCTGAAAGACATTGCAGAGAGGAAGTAAATTTAAATAATAAAAGTATTGAGTCCGCAAAAATAAAAATAGCAGACATGCGACAGTACAGGTCAAACGAAATCAAGAAAATAGTGGAATTACGGAAAAACATAGTAAAACCCAACGTGACGCCACAAGATGCCGCAATGGCGCGGCATAGCGCCAGTATGAATCTAATAAACAATGAAAAAAAAGAGAAATATTACGGATTCGCGATAAGGAAAACAAAAGTCCCTCCCAAAACGATGCAAAAAATTCAAATATCACAGATGATTGAGCCAGTGGTTAGAAAATCCGAAATATGGTTTGCGACCCCATCTGATATTCCCGAAAATTTGCTATGCGAGGAACAGATTATATCTTATGACAAAGAAGAAGGTTTTATTTGGGTAACTAATAACCACGAAAATGATACAATTACAATAAAAAAGGGGACGTGTTTAGTTCAAATCCAGGTTTTAACGGAGTATGATTTAAATACATGGGAAAATTCTAAAAGAAACCTAGAAACCTTTAACTAAATCACAATTTTTAAACAAATTTAATATGGATCATATTACGGACAAGGAACTTAAGAACAAATTATGCGAATTATTATGGAATTTTAAGGATGTATTCTCCGCATCTGAAGATGACATCGGGCTGATACCATTTTATGAACATTCAATTTTCACGACTGGTAATCCTGTAGCGAAACAGTCATATTGTGTGCCACATAAGCACAAAGAATGGTTAAAAAATTCAATCCCAGAATTAGAAAAAAATGAAATTATACGCCCCAGTATAAGTCCGTATAGGGCACCAGTGATCTTAGTACCAAAAAAGAATGGAGATCTTAGACTTGTAGTAGATTATAGAGCCCTCAACAAACAAGTAGTTAGCGATAAATTTCCTTTACCAAGAATAGATGAAATTCTTGACTCTATTTCAAGCAAAAACTAAATTTTTACTTCCTTGGACCTTACCCAAGGCTACCACCAAGTGAAAATAGCCGAAAAAGACGTCCATAAAACTGCATTTTCATCATCTGAATGTGGTTCATATGAATACTTAAGGGTACCATTTGGACTTAAAACAAGTTCAAGCGCGCTATGTAGACCCCTTTTACACCTGTTAAGAGGATTAAAGAATATAATTCATTTTGTCGACGATGTCATATGCGTGGGACAAAATGCTGAACAACACTTAGCAACGTTAGCTAAGGTTTTCGAGAAGTTCAGACAAGGCAATTTAAAATGCTGACCTGAGAAAGTAAATTTATTTCAACCTAAAATTAAATTTTTAGGAGTAGTAGTAAACCAAGGAGAGATATCCCCAGACCCTGATAAAATAAAATGTGTTGAAAACCTCAAACCCCCTAGAACTATGAAAGAATTAAGAGGAATTTTAGGTCTTACTGGCCACTTTAGAAAATTCGTGCGCAATTACGCCCAAA